>NC_142928.1:36099795-36309795 GCF_046866305.1 Octopus bimaculoides
GAGTGTAGTGGGTGCTTTTACGTGTCACCCGCACGAAAACGGCTACGCTCGAAATGGTGTCTTTTATGTGCCACCCGCACAAGAGCCAGTCCAGGGGCACCGGCAATGATCTCGCTTGAAAAACCTCATGTGTCACTCGCAAAAGAGCCAGTCCATGGGCACTGGCAACGATCTCGCACGAAAGATATCATGTGTCGCCCGCACATGAGCCAGTCCAGGGGCACTGGCAACGATCCCGCTTGAAAGATTTCATGTGTCGCCTGCACATGAGCCAGTCTGGGAGTACTGGCAAACGATCCCGCTCGAAAAAGCCTCATGTGTCACCCGCACATGAGCCAGTCCAGGGGCACTGGCAACGATCCCGCTCAAAAGACCCCATGTGTCGCCCGCACACGAGCCAGCCCGGGGGCACTGGCAACGACCTCGCTCGAAAAACCTCATGTGTCACCCACAAGCCGGCCCAGGGGCACCGGCAACGATCTCGCTCGAAAGATTTCATGTGTCGCCCGCACATGAGCCAGTCCAGGGGCACTGGCAACGATCCCGCTCGAAACATTTCATGTGTCACCCGCACAAGAGCCAGTCCATGGGCACTGGCAACGATCTCGCATGAAAGATATCATGTGTCGCCTGCACATGAGCCAGTCCAGGGGCACTGGCATTGATCCCACTCGAAAGATTTCATGTGTCTCCCGCACATGAGCCAGTCTATGGGCACTGGCAACGATCATAATAATAACAATAATGATGATGATGATTTTGGATTTTGGTAGAAGACTAGCTATTTCAGGGAGGTGTAAGTCAATTACATCAATCCCCAGAATTTAACTGGTACTTATTTTATCAACCCTGAAAGGATGGAAGGCAAAGTTGACCTCGGCAGAATTTGAACTCAGAACGTAAAGATGGGGAAAATGCCACTAAGTATTTTCTTTGATGCAGTAACAATTTTGCCAGCTCACTACCTTAATAATGCTTTTAGCTCACCATCTTAATAATAATATCATTAATAATAATAATAATAACCCTTTCTACTATAGGCACAAGACCTGAAATTTTGGGGGAGGGGACTAGTCGATTACATCGACTTCAATAATTGACTGGTACTTATTTTGTCAACATCAAAAGGATGAAAGTCAAAGTTGACTGTGACAACATTTGAATTCAGAATATAAGCATTATGCTAATGATTCTGTCAGCTCGCCACCTTAATAATAATTTCAAATTTTGGCACAAGGCCAGCAATTTCAGGTGAGGGAGTAAGTCAATTACATTGATCAGTGCTCAGCTGGTACTTATTTTATTTGCCACGAAAGGATGAAAGGCAAAGTCAGCCTGGGTGGAATTTCATCCTCCAAGGTCAAGAAAACAAAGTACCAGTCAAGTATGGGGTGGTTAGCATCAATTGTTCCCATCTCCACACCAAATATCAGGCCATGTACTTATGTTAGAATCCATTGTTGTTATTTTTATTATTGCTATTAACATGAACTTATTTGTTTTTCAAACCCAGTGTACTTTAGACATTACTATTCAATATGTCTGCCTTCTCAAGATGGTAAGATGTGTAATTTGGAGATTTTTCTGCCAGGTTTAGCCACCATGTAGAGGTTCTTGTTGGTAGACAGCATTTGGTCCTGTTGTGTACAAGTTAAGTGATGAAGTGAGTCTCTAATTTGCTTCAGCTTTGCAATCCATGTCACAGCATTAAGACATCACCAATCTTTGTCTTTTCTATTGTTATTACCATAGGAAGTGCTCTGATGAACTTTCTCTTTTAGTTCCAATCACTTTATGCCATTTCACCTAACTTGAAACTCACAGTGTCTTCATCCAAATGCTGTTGCTGTTGTGTTTCCACAAATAAGGAAGTCTTTCTAAGGTCTTAGCTTTTCCCTTGAACTCCCAGACTTTGGAACTTTCTTTATTTCATTGCTTTTCATCCTTATGACCTGAACTCTTTCAAATCTGAAGTAAATTCTTTCTTTTTATCTTACTTTCGCCTTCTTCATAGTTCCTGTCTTGCAAGCAACTTGCACATGCAAGTGCTACCAATCGTATGGGGTCATCAGGAGAGAATGCACGCATTGTGATTCTGGGAGAAAGATCGGGCAGAGTCTTTAGTGCATGCTGTGGGAAATGAGACACAATGATGATTATGGGAAAAAGGGACAGATGATTCTTGACGGGAGTATATATACAGCTAAGCATATCATTGCAATAAAATATCAGAAGAGGTTGAGGTAGAAAACAATGTCTGTGAGCCAGTGGTTCAAATATGTTGGCAAATATATCTTTGTTAGTCGGTCAAATGATCTTCTTTTTGCTGCAATTAAGGGTGTTTCTGTGTTGTGGTAGCAACACTTACCCCCATATGTAAGTGCTATTGCTCATACACATGTTAATGGGTCAACAACTGAAGTGCTTGAAAAGAATTCTACTGTGTATGTGTGTGATGGAGGTTTGATTATGTGTTTCATCATCATCATCATCGTTTAACGTCCGCTTTCCATGCTAGCATGGGTTGGACGATTTGACTGAGGACTGGTGAAACCGGATGGCAACACCAGGCTCCAGTCTGATTTGGCAGAGTTTCTACAGCTGGATGCCCTTCCTAACGCCAACCACTCAGAGAGTGTTTATATATATATATATATATATATATATATATATATATATATAGGTGCAGGTATGGCTGTGTGGTAGGAAGCTTGCTTCCCAACCACATGGTTCTGGGTTCAGTTCCATTGCATGGCACCTTAGGTAAGTGTCTTCTACTATAGCCCCAGGCCAACCAAAGCCTTGTGAATGGATTTGATAGACAGAAACTGGAAGAAACCTGTTGTATATTATATGTATGTATATATTTGTGTGTGTGTGTGTGTCTCTGTGTTTGCCCCCTCCCCCCTCCAGCCATTACTTGACAATTGATGCGGGTGTGCTTATGTCTCCATAACTTAGCAGTTTGGCAAAAGAGACTGATAGAATAGGTACTAGGATTACAAAGAATAAGTCCGAGGGTCGATTTCTTCAATTAACAACCTTTAAGGCTGCAGTCAAATGACTGAAACAAGTAAAAGAATAAACAAAAACACACACACACACACACACGCACACGCACACTATATTAAAGCTGAAAAACCTTCAGGGGTGTTATTCAGAGATTCAAGTGGCTGTTCATCAGACAGTTTTGATTATCACAACTGCCTGATGAACAATCACACGAAACTCTGAGTAACAGTTTTGGTAAGTTCTTTTATGGTTTTAATAAAATACTATATTACTCTGTTTTTGGTATTTGAATACTATTTTTTTCCTTCTTGTTTTGCACCTATAAGCTTACTTTGTGCGTGTGTGTGTGTGTGTGTTACTTGAGCCCTAGGGACTCATAAGGCCAGTTACTCAGTTTCTCTGGTGCATAAGTGACTGAGATTACAACATTCCTTGAAAGGGATGCCAGCCCATTGCAGGTTTGAAGGCCAGCAATTTTGAGGGGAGGGGTTTAGTTGGTACTTTATTTTAACGCCCCCCCCCCACTACACACACACACACAATGAAAGACATTGCTGACCTTGGCCAAGTTGAACATTTTGTGTGATTCTGCTAGTTTGTCTTTTATCGGTCATTCCACAATGTAACCTTGTGGATATCGTTGGCGACCTTTTCTTCCTCCGTCTTCCCTCCTTTGGATTTTCCTATGTTTCCGACAAAGAGCTCCGCTCGAAACGTCAAATTCTCTTTCTTTCCTTTTCCGAGCGTCCAGTAACACAATCTGTATCACGTCCTCACGTTGTTGTTTTTTTTGTCGTTTTCCTTTTTTGAACTTATATATATATATATATATATATATATATATATATATACATAAACAAATAGTAAATGAGTATATGCATATATACGTACAGGTATGTGCATACCGACATCCACCTGTATGTATAGGTGCATATCTGTGTACAGGACATTGCAAACAAAACGTAGACGAGAAAACACACAAGCCACATAGAGAACATTCTTCTTCATCAGCTACCCCCGTTTTAACACCGGCGTTTCGAAGAGCTGGGCAGGACGCATCGCTAAAACGGCTCTTCCCATGAACCGCAAATTAAATTTGTATACACAAATTAAACCTTGCCATGGAGGAATGTAGTGGCGGACAAAAAACAAGACAGGAAAACAAACAGAAAAGGCTGTACGGCCAGACGGGAAAAATTATGTGTATGAACGCTGTGAGGCATGAACTTGAAAGTGGGGACGAAGTAAGTTCGCGTGTTTGCTCGGCGATAGCCAAGGAAGAAAAGGATTATTGACAGGAAGCATGTGACCATGCCGGTGTAAGGGGAAGAGAGAGAGAGTGGTAGAGGGAGAAACAAAGGGAGGAAGTAGAAGAATAGATGAGGAAAAGAGGAAGAGAGGAAGTACGAGGGGGGAAAAGGAGATACGTAGTAGTAACAGAGGAAGAACGAGAGGGGTAAAGAGAGATACGTAGTAGTAAACAGAGGAAGAACGAGAGGAGGAAAAATTGAAGAGGAAGAGAAAGAGATAGAGTAGCGTCGGAAAATATAAAGTTGTGAAAACTACTTACAGATTGGTGATGCTGCGTTCGGTCATGTAAAAACAAATAGTAAATGAGTATATGCATATATACGTACAGGTATGTGCATACCGACATCCACCTGTATGTATAGGTGCATATCTGGGTACAGGACATTGCAAACAAAACATAGACGAGAAAACACACAAGCCACATAGAGAACATTCTTCTTCATCAGCTTCCCCCGTTTTAACACTGGCGTTTCGAAGAGCTGGGCAGGACGCCACACACACACACACACACACACACACACACATCTATATATGAGGTCAGTATGACAGAAATTGCAAGGCCTTGCATTTACAGGAGCATGAAGAAAGGGCATGAAGAAATTTTATTGTGTTGTTGAAATGTGGGCAGGGTGATCTATTTCCTTGATATGTGTAATGCTTATGTATTTCTAGTGTTGGTTAATCATATTTCTATAAAAGAGCATTATCAAGGTCTAGGTCTCATATTTGGGTTGTGTCAATGTTCTTAAATGAAGCAATTATACATAAACATGGAATATTAGTAACTAAAATTAACCTTAAATATTGAACTGCCACACCTTTTAATGGCTTTATTGTTACTAGATTAGCAGTTTTGCTCCATAGTGTTACTTTTGCTGTGAATACTTCAGGTATGAGCTGCTTGTTTTTGTTTGTGCAGAGATATTTTATTTTTATTTTTACTTTCTAATTTAATTTAATTCTTTAGTTCAAAGCCTTGCTTTACTTTTCTCCATTCTGAGGTTAATGACTTAACTCATTGTATGCATTCCCAGTTTACACATGCAAATTCACAGGTAAAATATGTATTAAAAAAAAAAAATAATAAATAAATTCATGAATGGATGTTTTCACAGCGATAATGCTCTTCTCAGTACATGAGTCGTTCCAGTTAACACAATTTTTTGCACTTTCTTTATTATTATTATTATTATTATTATTATTATTGTTATTGTTGTTGTTGTTGTTGTTGCAAGCTGGCAAGATTGTTAGCACATCAGGCAAAATGCTTAGCAGCATTTCATCTGTCTGTACATTCTGAATTCAAATTCTTCTAAGGTTGACTTTGCCTTCCATCCTTTTGGGGGTCGATAAAATAAGCACCAGCTGAGTACTGGGGTTGATGTAATCGACTATCCCCTCCCTCAAATTTCAGGACTTGTGCCTATAGTAGAAAGGATTATTATTATTATTATTATTAAGAAGGTGGTGAGCTGGCAGAATTGTTTGCATGCCGGGCAAAGTGTTGAGCAGCATTACTTCAGGCTTTACAGTTAGAATTCAAATGCCATGGTTAACTTTGCCTTTCATTCTAAATAAGTACCAGTTGAACACTGGGGTTGATGTAATCAACTTAACCCACCCCTAAAAATTACTATCTTTATGCCCAAAAAATTGAAACCATTATTATTATATGAGGCGTCGAGCTGGCGGAATTTTTAGTATGCCAGGTGAAATGCTTTATGGTATTTCGCCCGTCTTCGTGTTCTGAGTTCAAATTCAGCTGAGGTCGACTGTACCTTTTATCCTTTCAGGATCGATAAATTAAGTACCAGCTGGGTACTGGGTTCAATGTAATCAACTTATTCTCTGCCCATAAATTCCAGGCCTATAGTAGAAAGGATTATTATTATTATTATTATTATTATGGTAGTGAGCTGGCAGAATTGTTTCCATAATAGGAAAAATGTTTAGCAGCATTTTGTCTGTCTTTATGTTCTGAGTTCAAATTCCTCTGAGGTTGACATTACTTTTCATCCTTTCAAGGTCAATGAGCATTGGGTCGATGTAATTGACTAGCTCTCTCGCCCAAAATTTCAGGCTTTGTGCCTATAGTAAAAAGGATTATTATTATTATTATTATTATTATTATTATTATTATTATTATTATTATCATTATTATTATTATATCCTTTTAGGGTTGATAAGATAAATGCCAGTCGAGCACTTAATCTCCTCTCCTGATAATGCTGGCTTTGTGCAAATATTTTAAAATCATTATATTTTTGAAGTTTAAAGTCTGTTGAGATTGACATTGCCTTTTATACATCCTGGTTCAATAAACCGAAGTGCCCACATGAAATTGATATACTAAACTGTTATATATCAAATACATAAAAAAAGAAAATAAACTGGGTGGGTTGAAATTGAGGTATTCAGTTGAACTACTTTATTTCAGTTCATAGTTATTCAGTCCAATGTCAAATAAATACAGTATTGCAGTGTTACAGAGAATTCATAATTCTGTTGTCATTGCAAGGAGGGATTCATTCCTTTGTAGAAGGAATTTAGTTGTAGTGTTCAGAAGAGAATATGGTACACTTGTGAAATAGAGGTTGCAACTCTTTATATTGTTTTTGAAGGAGGTTGGTTTATCTATGGCAGAATCTAAAACAGTGGTTCTTAACCTGGAGGTCATGACCCCTGGAGGAGCTGCTTGAGGTTTCAGGAGTGGGGTGGGGTGGAGGGGAAGGGGTCATGGGGGATTTGGGAGAAAATAAGTTATTTCATGTATTTGAGGTCTTGCATTGTAACATTCAAGTGTTAGATTCAACTCTCCCAGAAAAGAGTTCAGGATGGTGATACAACTTTCTTCCCTCAGATGACAACTACCCTGGATTCTATGCCAGAAGCTGAATGCAGTTTCTGTGAAGAAGAGATCTCAGCTCATCTTCTGGCATTGACACCATCGAAAGTTACTCCCCAGAATTGGATGATTGCTGTACTGATGTGTAGATCTGCAGACTCTTTTCAGTGAAGGACAGTGCCATCAGTGATACTGATGTTGCTGCAAAAGTAGAATTTCTTCAAATTCGTGAGGATACTCTGTTGAAAGTCGATTTTTCTGAACAAAAGCTTCTGACATTTTGGGCGAAACTGAAGGATGACTATCTTCTTTTGATGTGTGCACTGACCATGCTAATTCAGTCCCCCTCGACCTATCAGTGTGAGGTTGGATTCTCAGCAATGAAAGCACTGAAAATGAAGGCACACAGTAGGTTTTTGATTGATACCGACATGAGGTGTTGTCTGTTGAGCACTGCTCCTTACTTGTACTTATAGCTGCAAAACTATATCAACCCTTCCACTGAGTGAATAAGTAGGTTTTGTATGGTAGATTCTCAACCATGATGAAGTTTCATTCTATTGAGTAATGAAACTGTGAATGAAATTTCGTGAATGGGAACTGTATAGGAGCCTGCCCTTTATGTATGTGTGTGTGCGTGCATGTTCATGTTCATGTCCTTACACCATTTGAGCAATGGTGATGTTTGTTTATGTCTCCTGTAAATAGTATGTTCTGTAGTTGTTAGTTTTGTTAGTTTCACAATGTGAAGACTAGTCAAATAGAAAAAAAGGATCCTATCTGAACAGCAGCAAGAGTTGGCCTTAAGAATGGCATCTGGCCCTAGAATACTACCTCAATAAGTCTCATCCAAATCACTCCGTTATGGGAAAAGCAGATGGAAAAAAAAATTGATGATGATGATGCATGCAGTAGCAGCTACTGGTTTTTTAAGGAAATTACTGAATATCACAAACCCACCCAACTTATGTAAAAGAAAGGTTACATCCACTACATTCAATTAATCAGTATCATAAATGAAGAAGTAATATTTCATTTTGTAAATTTGCACTTTCTTCTTGGACAGAAACAGAAAAATTTTCCCAATAAATAAGCTACTTAACATTAACAAACTTCACTGACATACCATTGGTTAAAATAATAATAATGCATAATACATAATAAAATAAAATAGTAATTCAAATTACCAGAATCCAAAGAGCATTAACACATCAAAATGGAATTGCTATTTACAAACATATGTCCTGTCAATTGTTATTGTCTAGAAAAATCCATTGTTTATGCAGCCATTATCACATCTAACATTTATCAGAATGCTTTAGATTACACCAGGCTGACAACAAACCAATTTAAGATTAGATATTATCTACATAATTTTGCCTTTAGGACATTACACAAAGGATTTGACATTTGTTTAGGAATACGTATAACTTTTCTTTAAAATAATCATTCAATCTACAATATTAGGTAATGCCTTTTGGACAAAGCCATACCTTATTCAGAATTCAACTCATTTTGCAGTTCATGTACTCTTAAGAAATTATCATTTTTAAAACATTACAAAATTGTTAAATAAGCATTTTGAGATAATTTTATGCCTGCATAGAAAAAAAATCCCATTTTAGATACCTATGTGGCATTACACCAACTGTATTCAGAAATCCCAGTACAACAAGATTTCTTTTTAAAAACTATTTTATGTCTTAAATAAAATAATATTTTTAAAACCCTCTTTTTAAAAAAACTCTTCTGTCCCTTTTTTTCTGAATAATAAATACAAAACTACATATAAAATAGGTTTACTTTTCTCCTTATGGTTTGTTTATTTGTTTACATGAAAGTACATTGAATACTTTTCTAAAGACACTACACAATAATCATTATCAAAATATTAAATCACATTATCATCCACTCCATCTCATCAATTTATATGTTGTATGATATGTAATATAATGAAAGAAAGCCAAATATAAAACTAACACCAAACTGTAAGGAAATGGTAAAGTCAGTTACATTTACTTCTGCATATTGCTGGTACTTATTTTATCAATCTTAGTTGGTATGCAAAGTCACCTCTGGTAGAATTTGAACTTAGAGCAAATAAAGGGAGCATAACAGATTAGCAGAACATAAAGTAATATAATGTAATAGGATGATATCATCATCATCATCAACATTACCATTACTGTCCCAGTCAGTATCATCAAATACGTTGAATGCATAGACAAATTCTTTGCTTCTATTTTCACCTAGATTATGACATCAAAGCTAATATCTATGACATTTGATTCCTGCATTTCTAATTAACATTTAACACATTATTAATGCACCTAAGGCATATTAAACAGGCAATTTTAAGACATATTAAAGAGACAATTTTATTTAGATTTTCTGATGTATTTTTTTATCCATTTTTCTTACACATCAATCCATATCATAGCTTATGTAAATGGATCTGGAAATTTAGCTTATGTTGTATAAAAAATAAATAAATAAAAATAAAAAGAAAAAGTCTGCAAGAAATATTAGTCAGCCTTGTATTTCCTTTTAACAGAGTAGGCACCTTTTAATTTAGCTTTTCCTCGCCTTTCCACTCTGCTTCACTTCTTCTCTCATATGCTTGTACTCTGTACTTTTAATCTTATCCTGACCTAGTTCACTTTTCTCCAAGAAAGCTTTTAATGATATCCTTCCATTGGGGAAGGTGAGGTGGAGACGGTGGTTTCTTTGTCTTTATCTCAGAACAACTTCTATCCTATTGTTGGCTGTTTCTTTCAATAATACCAATATGTGTGTGTATGCATGCGTATGTTCATGTGTATGTATGTATCACATACATATATGCATATATATATTCACACACACACACACACACACACACACACACACACAGAGTTGAAAATGTATTTTTATAAGAGCAAAGTTAACTACAATCGATCAAATTTACACAATACATGGAGAGTAGAATTCATATATGAGTAATAATAATAATAATATCATTATTATTATTAATATGATGGGTGTTATGTCTGTCTGTTTGTCTGTTCCCTCTTCATAGTCAAATGGCTGGATCATGGTCATGATATTTTTCAGGATTATGAAGGAGGTAATCAGAAAGAATTTTAGTGAAAAAGAAATGTGAAAAAGTATGATTATTTAGTGGATATTGAGTTTTGTATTAAATCACCTTTGATTTTTTTTGTTAAAATTCCCCTCAATAAAAGGTCATATATAAGAAATACATCAAAGTCCACAAATACATAAGAAAATATATATAAAAAACATAAATACAACATAAAATACACAATATAAAAATTTATATATATATATATATATATATATATTTTTTTTTTTTCTACTAATAACATACAAATAAATCAAATTTGAGTTAAATATATAACACAATATATATATGTATTTTTTATAATTCCAATTTGAATAAAATTAAGCGATTAAAAATTCAAAATAGACAAATAAAGCAAAATAGAATAAGATAAAATGAAGTAAAATAAAATAGTATAATAGTCCATCGGCTAAAATACTATATCTGATGACAAAACTTTAAAATAATTTAACATCATTTAAAGTTATATTAGAAGGTCTTGTACTTCCCTCAAGGTACACGTAATAACAGCAGACTTCCACAGGTAAAATCCGTCTTTGCTCACCAAACTTACAAAAGTTCATAAAACCACTGGTCAAAAACATAGGTCAAAACACACACAAACGCCTATGGCCATTTCAAGGGTTCACCACCGTAGTCCATACACGGCATAGTGCGATCCGGGATGACCCCCTCCTCAGGGTAACAATTACAAACAAACATCAAGACATGCAAAAGGATTTTTTTTTTTTTTTATAATAGGCTTAGTCAGGAGGGAAAAACTATTCCATGTAATGAATAAAAAAAAAAAACAATTCAAATTGGCTGTAGTAACTAATGTAATCCTCCAGGTTTCAAATCACCCTAAGACAGACAAATAATCTTATTTATATTTATATTTTTTATTTTTATTTTTATTTCTATATACCTTCAAGAAAGTGGAGGAAAACCTATGATTGCAGAAGGGGATCACTTCAGTGAATTTATATAAAGATTTTGGCCCAAACAACCTAAGTATAGTGAGGGATTCCCTAATACACAATAGACATTTGCTAATATTTGCTCTAAAATAAGGGGCTCTCGATACAATCGACCATTCAAGAGAGTATTTCTTATTTTTCTTCTTAAGGTCGTGTACATAGGATGCGAGAGTTGTAGAGTTGCAATACTTTTCATTTGAAAATTAACTCAAATGTGCTCTATATCTTGCTTTAAAATCTGTTGTACTTCCTATATAGAACTTATTTGAATTGTCCACATCCCTAACAACGCATTTATATATTACATTTGTGCTCAGACAGAACCCGTCAAGAGGACATAATTGAGGGTTCCTACAATTACAAAATTTATCTGGGCCACCCCTAATCTTATTTCGACTACCAGCAACAGTCCTTGTTAGGTTTCCCACATCTGCATTTTCACTTCTCCCATTACCAGGGTTCGAAACAACAGGAGGGAGCGAAGAGCTGGTCTCACAAGTCTTGTGTGTATTATACCCAATCATCCCAGAGCCGGGGGTTTCCATTGCAGGGCCGTTTGCATTGCTCTATTTTATTCAACTTGCTTCTATTTAGAGATGCAATAACAGATGCCAAATTTGGCGTTCCAGTGCCGCCCGATTGGCTCCTGTGCAGGTGGCATGTAAAATGCACCCACTACACTTTCGGAGACATTGGCATTAAGAAGGGCATCCAGCTGTAGAAACATTGCCATATCAGATTGGAGCCTGGTGTGGCCCCCTAGCTTGCCAGTCCTCAGTGAAACCGTCCAACCCATGCCAGCATGGAAAATGGACGTTAAACGATGATGCAGATGATGATATATGTATGTATGTGTGTGTGTGTATATATATGTATATATCGGTGTGTGTGTGTGTGTGTATATGATATATATATATGTATATATATATACATACACACATATACACACGCAAGTTAATACAAGTTTTAGTCCAATCACCAGTTCACTGCATTTCTGATTGAATGGATGACAAGGGAGTATTTGTGACCCTGTGCAAGACTTGTAACCGATGAAACTCTTCTCCATGAATTGTGGTATATAACACCTCCCTTATATCAGTAGGTGGTAAGAAACAAGATCATGGAAGTGTGACTATTAGATGTTGCTGATTGAAGAACACAAGGAAACAACAGAGGAATGAACTACTAGAGACTGGTTTGGCTGTGGTTATTAAAAGCTATTAAGGAGATGAAAGTAGAAAAAGAAGCTGCTTGAAAAGATTGCTACTGAAATGTTGGCAGCATAAGAATATGTAGGTCACATGCTACTTACTTGCTTAGGTAATCAGGAAGAAGTTATTTCTAATGACTGCTGCAGAGGTCTTAGACTAATGAACCGTGTCTTAAAAGTAGCCAAGGAATTTTAGGAAGATTACTATGGAACAGAAGTAGCTTCAGTGAGATGCAGTCTGGGTTTTTGCTCGTATATGGAACCATGGATGTCATATTTGTTGTGAAACTAGGCATCTGTAAAGAAAGTTATTAGCTAAGAACAAATTGTTCTGCTTTGTATTGATCTGTAGAAGGCTTTTGACTTGGTCTGGTGAGTGGTAAGGAAACTTGGGGTAGATGGGTAGTGTGAGAAAGCTATGTGGTCTCTTTAGGATGGTGGTTTATGCAAAATTCAGTCTGGCAGTGATTTCTGTGGGAATTTAGTATATAAGTAGTTGTTATCAGGACACTGTCCACATCTCTTGTCTGTTTCTTCTATGTTATGATTTGAGGATCTTTCAAGCTGATAACGTAGTCCACATCTTAGAATTTGTTGAAGAGCTGCAGAAAAAAGATCCCAATCTTGGAAGTATAGTCTAGATTCCAAGGCCTACATTAGTCTACAGTCAAAGCGATGATGTTACTTTCTCTTCTTCATTCAGATGAAAGACAAGCGATTGAAATGTTAAATTCTTCCTACTCTTTGTGGTAATTAAACTTAACAACTTATTAAAGTTATGTGTTGCTGGTTTTGTTTTTTCCTAACCAGCTTTGATTGAGGAAACATGATCAAAGGCATTCTAGCTGCAGCTATTTTGGCTTGTCTGATAGTATCTTCCAACAACATTAATCCAATATGCCTGTCCTTTAAGACAGTAGTGTAATTTGAGAAAGATTTAGCTACTATTTCTAGCAGGTCAAATGACCGCCTAGAAGCTCCATGTTCTCTCAGTATGTGCTTTTACAGTTGAATGCTTCTCTAAAGTGCCAAACCCAGTCAGACTAGTTTGTATTTTCTCAGTCTTAGCTCCTGTAGACATAAGTAAACAAACAGCGGCCAACTATTTAGAATGAATTTTTAGTTTCGGGATTATTTTGCTATTTTAATTGTACTATCATAACATCATAGAAACAATCACCATAAATATCAATAAACATTGGTCTTTAACGATGTGATTTTCAATTAATCTTCATCTCCAATGTTTTCTTAGACCATATTTTGGTGTATATGTTTTCATATTGGTAAAGATTTGGTGGGGAAAACCTACAAATTTTCAGCATTTTGAAAATTGTAGGAGTAGATAGCAGCAACATGTTTTTACAGCTGGATTCACTTTTTAGTGTAAACTTTTTCATTTTGAAATGGGTTTTGATGTATAATTTTCTTCTTGATGTAGACTCTGTGTACTTAGACTCAGCCTTACTCTGCTTCAGTTGTTGTTGTTTATTCGATATTTAGACTCTGCTTCAGCAAATCTATGGCAGGCCTCCCAAAAATATCTAGAGCAATTTAGCTTCACACCTTTTAAACTTCCTTTCACACATCACATATGCGTGCACACACACTCACATACACATATACATTCCATTTTGGTTGAATGTGATGAAAGAGAGAGGGGGGAGGGGGGTCTATTTTAGTTTCAGGTGCAAGCTTATGAAGCCAACCGATGATCAAAGATATTGTAGCCTTGGGGGAACCATCTTGTTTTTATTTCAGACTATGAAAGAGTTAATATTGAACATTAGTGCTGGGTGTTCAGGGATATGAAGCTTGTATGGTTTTATGTGTGTGAATCAATTGTTTCACAGATCATTGTCATTATCATTGTATGTCCATTTTTCCATGCTGACATGCACTGGGTGTGTCTCACAATGTCTCACTGTCCACCAAGATCTTTTATTTTACCACTTGCTACCATTTTTCATCTCACCACTCATGATGATCCTTTGTCATTTGACATAAAAACAGAGGAAAACTGGCCAACCTTGTTGTGTTGTTATTTTGGGCATGGTTTTCACAGCTGGATGCCTTCCAAACACAGAACAGTATAATCTCTGATAAGTCAAAAGATTATACTTACTAAAGCCCTTCACTTGCTATGGAACACAGACCATTGACAACTTTTCTCCAGTGTTCTTAACTGAACTATCAGGGCCATTCCTTCAGTATAGACAGGGAGCACCTTCATCTGTGTGCCTGGAAGTGTTTCCCTAAGGGAAGGTTTTCCTTTCCTATATCTTGTTGGCTTTGAATATCATCAGTGTTTCTGTAACTGCTTTTTTTCTACATATGGGTTTTGACCCTATGCAAACTTATTTTTACCTCTGGTAAGAAGTGATCCATATTAATCTGTCCTCTGTACTTTGACTTGTTCAGCATGGGAGGCCCTGGCTGGAGCTTACGTTCCACTGACATAGCTCTCAGGGGTCATTGAAGCACACAAGCCAGCACACCACAACAGTGACTAGACCTTGCAATAGGTATACTCTACCTCCAAAGAGCATGAGTCTTTCAGGAAATAAGGCAGAAGTTCGTAACTGATTCAGTTATAATGCCAGGTTTTTTTTTTTTTCTAATCAATCAGTAGATATAATTAAGGTTGTAATTGTCTTTATATCACTGATGGTGAAGCAGTTGGAGTAGGAGCATTTGCCCAGGGGTTAATGGATTAAAGGACTGTTGATGATAGAATCTAATCTATGCAGGGTATTTTCATGTCAGATTCTTCATAAAATGCAAAAAAAAAAAACCCCCAAAAAAACCCACCAAAACAAAATAACTGGGATCTTATTTTATCCTTTCCTTGCTTCAGTCATTGTCTGCAACCATGCTGGAGCAATGCTTTGAAATGCTAGTCAAAGAAATAAACCCCAGTACTTAGCTTTTAAGTCTGCTACTTATTCCTTCAGTCTCCTTTGATGAACTGCTAAGTTATGGGAGTGTAAATGAACCAGCACTGGTTGTCAAGCAGTGGTGAGGGATAACAAACACACATACAAACACAACAAGCTTTCATATAATTTCTGTCTACTAAATTCACTCTGAAGGCATTGGTTGGCCTGGGGCTATAATAAGAGACGCATGCTGTAGGTGCCATGAAGTGGGACTGAACCCATAACCATGTGGTTGCAAAGTGAGCTGCTTAACCACACAACCAGGGTTATGACTTCAATGCCTTTCATCGTAAGTCTGCTGAATTGGGGTTAGCCTAAAGCTAAACACCACTTCCATTAAAACACTTTATTTTCATGACTTAATTCATTATTTTTTGTCATATCTTTTCCCTTTCCTACCCCACCCACCATGTTTAATCTCATCCAAAATAAAATACCCTACTCTGAAATCCCTATATAGCATTTTGTTGCTGAGATAAAATTGAATTTGCATTGCTGATTACCTAATTTAATGTTTATATAATAATTAACTCTTACACTGATTGATAGATTGACTGGTTAATTGAACCCATTACACCACCACCCCCACCACTACTGTCACCACTACTACTACTGCAGCTGCTGCCACCACCACCACCACCACCACCTTACACTATTTTTTTTATATTTCATTTATGTAGTATTTTCCGCTAGTTCATTGGATCATCTCTGAATGAAATGTAAATTTTTTGATAGTCCAACTTAACTCATCACAAACTGATTACTAAACTTATTAATGCTTCATAAAATGTATTTCTGTTTTTTGTTTTAATCGATCATTTATTATTTTGTTTGCTCATTAACCCATTCGTGTGTCATTATCTAAAATTTTGGATGTGTTGAGTAAAATATGTGTGACTTATGGCTATGTAGTAACAAGCTTGCTTCCCAGCTACATAGTTTCAGGTTCAGTTTCACAGCATGACGTCTTGGGTCTTTTGTTATAGCCTCAGACTGACCAAAGCCTTGTGCATGGATTCTGTAGATGGAAACTGAAAGAAGCCCATTGTGTATATGTGTGTGTGTGTCTCGCCTCCACCTAACAATCTGTGTTGGTTTGTGTACATCCCTGTAAGTTAGTGGTTTGGCAAAAAGGAATCAATAGAATAAGTATCAGGCTTAAAAATAAGTACCAGGCCTGATTTGTTTGACTAAACTCTTCAAGGTGGTGTTCCAACATAACCATAGTCCAACGACGGCTTGCAAAGATCTGTTGGGGCAAGCGAAAGTGAAATCGTGATGGCACCTGTGCCTAGCGTCACCTTCCTGGCACTTGTGCCAGTGGCATGTGTAAAGACATTCGAGCGAGATTGTTGCCAGTGCCGCTGAACTGGCTCCTGTGCAGGTGGCATGTAAAATACACCATTTTGAGCATGGCCGTTGCCAGTACCGCCTGACTGGCCTTCGTGCCGGTGGCACGTAAAAACACCCACTACACTCTCGGAGTGGTTGGCGTTAGGAAGGGCATCCAGCTGTAGGAACTGATATATATATCAGATTGGAGCCTGGTGTAGCCATCTGGTTTGCCAGTCCTCAGTCAAATCGTCCAACCCATGCTAGCATGGAAAGTGGACGTTAAACGATGATGATGATGATGATGATGGTGACCAAGCCATTGTTCAGAACAGAACTTTATAAAAGACTATGCATACTTCAGGAATCTCAAAATCTCAAATTATCCTTCATGAAATAGAAATATTTTGGTTGATTTTTTTTATACTGATCACTCACATAACTGATAGAATTCTTTGTACAAGTTGATTTACAAAGCTAGTAAACACATGTAAAACTTCTTTTCATTTTGCAGTCATTATTTTAACAATTTTTTTCTTTTATAAAATATTTTTGTGTCTTAAATTACATTTACGAAAATAGAATTGTTAAAATATGAACTCAATTTTTTCATGATTGAATATGGAATATTGGAAAACTATTATAGAAATTTAATATAGTCAGCAGATTGTTGATGTATTTGTTGTTTAGATACAAGTTGGTTCTGATTTAGTAGAGTCATGATCAAAAGCATTCTAACTATGACCATCCCAGTTGCTCCATACCTTGTGTGTGACACTGGCTAGATGAAAGTCTGCCAGTTGGATTGTACTTGTCAATCAAAGGATGTGTATATATATATATATATATATATATGTGTGTGTGTGTGTGTATATATATACCGTATGTGTGTGTGTATATACCATAAATCCTCTAGTTTAGTCTGCCCTTGAGTATAATACGCAGGGAATTTTTAGGGGGCTGTACCTCTGAAAAACCTAAACCTTGTGTATAATACGCACCCCTTCTCTAACTTGAGTCAAGGAGGTCTATATAACGTCCTTGGTTTGTAAACATATATGCAGTAACGTCCTTTATTATTATTGTATATAAAACATAATGCAAACGCGTAGCTTTTTTGTGCACTTTGCTGAAAATAAAGAAATAACAGTAATAAAGTCAGTGAAAAACAAATATTAAGTAAATTGCCTTTACATATTTATAACTTAGAAAATTTTGCTTAGAAAATATTTCTCATTTTTAACCTCGTATATAGTACGCACTCGGGATTTTGAACTTTAAATTTTGGAAAAAAGTGAGGATTATACTCGAGGATTTATGGTATATATGTGTGTATATATGTATGTGTGTATATGTATATGCATGTATATATATGTATATGTATGTATGTATATGTATATTTATGTATATGTATAAGTATTGGGCCTCACCAAGGCGATGACTACTGACCGAGACCTTTGGAAATGTGCTGTGCGTGAGAAGACCCGGCAAGCCAAGTAAGATCGTTGCCAGTGCCCCTGGACTGGTTCTTGTGTGGGTGGCACATGAGATGCACCATTTTGAGCGTGGCCGTTGCCAGTACCGCCTGACTGGCTCCTGTAGGATTTTCGAGCGAGATCGTTGCCAGTGCCCCTGGACTGGCTTGTGCGGGTGGCACATAAAAGACACCATTTCGAGCGTGGCCGTTTTCGTGCGGGTGACACGTAAAAGCACCCACTACACTCTCTGAGTGGTTGGCGTTAGGAAGGGCATCCAGCTGTAGAAACTCTGCCAAATCAGACTGGAACCTGGTGTTGCCATCCGGTTTCACCAGTCCTCAGTCAAATCGTCCAACCCATGCTAGCATGGAAAGCGGACGTTAAACGATGATGATGATGATGATGATGTGTATATATACATATACATATATATATATCATCATCATCATCATCATCGTTTAACGTCCGCTTTCCATGCTAGCATGGGTTGGACGATTTGACTGAGGACTGGTGAAACCGGATGGCAACACCAGGCTCCAGTCTGATTTGGCAGAGTTTCTACAGCTGGATGCCCTTCCTAACGCCAACCACTCAGAGAGTGTAGTGGGTGCTTTTACGTGTCACCCGCACGAAAACGGCCACGCTCGAAATGGTGTCTTTTATGTGCCACCCGCACAAGCCAGTCCAGGGGCACTGGCAACGATCTCGCTCGAAAATCCTACAGGAGCCAGTCAGGCGGTACTGGCAACGGCCACGCTCAAAATGGTGCATCTCATGTGCCACCCACACAAGAACCAGTCCAGGGGCACTGGCAACGATCTTACTTGGCTTGCCGGGTCTTCTCACGCACAGCCCATTTCCAAAGGTCTCGGTCCGTAGTCATCGCCTCGGTGAGGCCCAATGTACGAAGGTCTTGCCTCACCACCTCAGCCCAGGTCTTCCTGGGCCTACCTCTTCCACGGGTTCCCTCAACTGTTAGGGTGTGGCACTTTTTCACGCAGCTATCCTCCTCCATTCTCACCACATGTCCATACCAGCGCAATCGTCTCTCTTGCACGCCACAACTGATGCTTCTAATGTTCAGCTTTTCTCTCAAGATACTTACACTCTGACGGGTATTCACATTGACATTACACATCCAACGGAGCATACTGGCTTCATTCCTTGCGAGCTTACGTATGTCCTCAGTAGTTACAGCCCATGTTTCACTGCCATGTAGCATGGTTGTTCGTACGCATGCGTCATACAGTCTGCCTTTTACTCTGAGTGAGAGTCCCTTTGTCGCCAGCAGGGGTAAGAGCTCTCTAAACTTTGCCCAGGCTATTCTTATTCTAGCAGCTACACTTTCAGCGCACCCACCCCCACTACTAACTTGGTCGCCCAGATAGCGGAAGCTATCGACTACCTATATATATATATATATATATATATATATATATATATATATGTGTGTGTGTGTATATGTATATATATGTATGTTTATACATGCATATATGGGCACAGGACATAAAAAAAACTTAGAATGAGAAACGAGAGCATAAAAATCAAAAACATAGAAAACGAACTTTTTTTCGAACAACGAAAAAAAAAAAGAGACATGCAACATAAAGAACATTCCCTTCATCAGTTGTCCCCTGTTTTATTTACTCCGTGTAAGTGAATGTTTTTTATGTTGCATGTCTCGTTTCTCTGTTTTTTTCATTGTTCAAAAGAAAGTTCCTTTTCTATGTTTTTTGTTTTTTATGTTCTCGTTTCTCATTCTACCTATGTTTTTTTTTATGTCCTGTACCCATATTTGCATATATATATATATATATATATATATATATATACATATATATATATATATATATATATATACATATATATATATATAGGCATGTACATATATGTATGTATATATGCATATATTTATATATTATTTATATTATTATATGATCGAATGCCATGCATCTTTTTCCAAGAAATGTATATATATATGTATATACATGTGTGTATATATGCATATATTTATATATTATCTATATTATTACATGATCGAATGCCACGCATCCTTTTCCAAGAAATGTGTATATATACATGTATATATATGCATATATATGTGTGTATATATGTTTATGTATATGTGTTTATGTATATGTGTTTATATATATGTGTGTATATATATGTGTGTATGTATATATATATATATATATATATATATATATATATATTTATATATATATATGCTCAAAAGATTCAAACTTAGATTCTGATGTCTTTACAGGGGATCATTCCACTAGGTAAAGAAAAGCTATAAAAGTTGATCAGGTTGAGTGGGTACAGAAGCAATTATTGGGATAAGCAATAATTTGCTTATGCCAATAATTGCTTATATATATATTCATGTGTGTGAAAGAGAGAGTATATGTTTATACACGATCGCGTAATAAAATTATGAAAGTCGTTCAGTTTGTCAGTTAACACATAACTGCGATAGATAATTTGTAATGATACACATTCTGAATAATGTGAGTGGGGAAGCTTCTTGAGACGTTGAGTGTATTTGGTTAAGTGCCTCTTAATATATATCATTACAACAGTTTATCTATAATAGATGGTCAAAAATTGAACTTGCAAGAGCCTGATTTTTTAAAGCTTTTGCTGTGTTTTTTCTTTTTCTTTTTTTTTTTTTGCTGACATGTAAAAAAGAAAAAAAAAATCAATAGACTGTAGGCTATATAAAACTACTAAAAGAAAAGGAAAAGAAAACATGGCAATATAACCCACTGAAGTATTTCATTGAAAATCTAAGCAGTAACAGTGTATAGATGAATTATCAAAGCTATTTTATCTTCTGCTTCATAAAATTTCTCAGTGCCATATCATGTTCCATATGAGAACTTTATATTTTTTGTGTTGTAACATGACGCTGGTTATCAGTTTACCTTTCTTTCACATCTGTTAATGAACATTGAACTCGAGTTACCCATTGTCTTCTTTAAAATGTATGTGTTAGCATATTGTATACTTTGTGATATATGAGCATTTAAAAAGAATATCTCCTTTTATAGCATGTATTTTTCTTCATGTAAGTTAGTGAAAAAAACCCAAAGCAAAATGACTTAATGTTTTTGTGTAATATATTGATTTGGGTTTAAAACACTGGATATAGTATGGTCGAGTGTCACATATGTAATAATGTAAGTTAAAAACCTTTAATTGATTGTGATTATCCAAGAAATAACCAGAGAGAGAGGGAGAGATTTTTCAGTTTCCATCAATAAATTCACTCACAAATCTTTGGCCAACCTGAAGTTATAGAAGAAGGCACTTGCTCAAAGTACCCCGGTTAATTGAAATTTTTGGAGAAACAACAAACATATTTTTGTTTTTTATTAAAACTTCCTTAGCAAAGTATATCCTGCTCAGGTGGTCTGTGTGTGTGTGTGTGCAGATGTGGCTGAGTGGTAAGAAGTTTACTTCCTAGCCACATGGTTTTGGGTTTAGTCTCACTGCATGGAATCTTGGGCAAGTGTCTTCTACTATAGCCTCAAACTAACCAAAGCTTTGTGGAAACTGAAACTGAAAGAAACCTTTTGTGTGTGTCCGTGTGTCCGTCCCACACCAATGCTTGACAATTGGTGTTGGTGTATTTATGTCTCTGTAACTTCGTGGTTTGGCAAAAAAAAAAAAAAAAAGATCGATAGAATAATTACCAGGTTTAAAAAAAAGTACTGATATTAATTCATTCAACTAGAATTCTTCAAGGCAATGCCCCACAGTTTAGTGAGTGAAGCAAGTGAAAGTTAACATATGTTTGGTATGTAAACAGGAAAGTAGAACTAAAAATGCGCGTGCGCGCGTAAGGTACAGGTGTGGTCATGTGCTTAAGACACCTGCTTCCCATCCACGTGGTTTTAGGTTCAGTCACACTTTGAGCAAGTGTCTTCTACTACAGATGGGCTTTTTTCAGTTTTCATCTAACAAATCCATTCATAAGGCTTTGGTTGGCCTTGGGCTGTAATAGGAAATGAACTTGAAACCATGTAGTTGGGAAACAAACATTTTGACTACAAAACCATGTTCTGAGCAAAATTGTTTTCATTTGGCTAAATAGATTATTTTATTTGTTTCAGTCATTTGACTGCGGCCATGCTGGAGCACCACCTTGAAGGGTTTTAGTTGACCAAGTCGACCCCAGGACTTATTTTTTAAAGCCTAGTACTTATTCTATCGGTCTCTTTTGCTGATTTGCTAAGTTACAAGGATGTAAACACAAACACATATATAGATCACACACACACACACACACACACACACACACACACACGGTGGGCTTCTTTCAGTTTCCATCTGCCAAATCCAATCACAAGGCTTTGGTTGGCTTGAGGCTATAGCAGAAGACACTTGCCCAAGGTGCTACACAGTGGGACTGAACCCAGAACCATGCAGTTGGGAAGCAAACTTCTTACTACACAGCCATGCCTGCACCTAGATAGAGAGCTTTTTTCCTTCTTGATATGTATATTAATCAGTACAAGAAAAATATAGAAAGAGTGGATTAGGTTCTAATCTATTAGTTCTAATCACAAATACTTCATATGGTTTGCATGATATGATTTAATGCTGCAGATGCTGTGCTGTGACCTTGGAGAAAGTCACTTAATATTACTTGTCTTGATTTGCCTTGGTAGGAAAATAAATAATTATGCTATTTCAGTAGTTAATCTGTAATTGGCTAACATTCTATCTATACAAAGTTTGATTGATCTGACATGAACTTAAGGCTATTAATCAGCCTATAAGTTCCAGTGAAAAAGAGTCATTATGCAGAGATAGCCATAAGTGACTCAGTTGAGGGGTCGGTGGTTGGCGTTCTGTCATAGAATGTAAACTGTGTTGCACTTTACTGTTCCTTAGAATAGACGTCTGATCTTCTAGACTCATGATCTAAAGGCATTCTAGCTGTGACCATCCCATTTGTTTTGTTTATAGGATACAGAGTATCTAAGACCACATTATCCTGTGTATCCTACTCGTTTTTAAAGATAGTTGAGTGTGATTTGTTGTTATTTCTAGCAAATTCACTGATTATATAAATGTTCCCTCATTGGTTCATAAACTACACTGTTACTGGCAAGTTCTTCATTAGCTTTCACTGATAAATGAATTGAAGTTCTCTAAGGAGCTAAATTATCCAGGAGTATGAGATGTCTTATAATTGCTTCATATCTTGGAAACTTAAATAAGTACCACAAATAGTTGTTATTTTTAGTACTGTGAAGAATGGTGGGTAGCAAAATGAAAGGTGTTTGACAAACTGAATTGCAATATTTCATTACAAGTTTTTGTTTTAAGTTCAAATCTTGTTGAGACCACCTTTGTCTTTTACCTCTCCAGAGTCGATAAAATAAGCAAGCAGTAATGGACTGGGGTTAGTTCAGTTGACTATATTTCGTTGCTTTGTAACAAAGTTAGAAATCATTATGAAGACTCTATATATATTAAAATACTATCAGGGTAAACCTTGCTTTACTTTGTTTTTCATTCCTCTGGGGTCAATAAAATCAAGTTCTATTTAAATACTACTGGGGGTAATATAATTGACCTACACCTCTCCTTAAAATTGCCAGCCATCTGCCTTAATATGAAAAAAGTATTAGAACTGTCTTATTATTGAATACTGGGTCTTTGGATTTGTTGGTACTACATTCCTTGTAATAACATCTGTTGGTTCTTCTAGCCTTTCTTTGACTACAGTTAAGTCTGAAAGAATAAAAATCCAAGTTTTAGTGTTGTAAAGACATTGCTAGCATCTTCCACCATAGTCTCAGGTTGACCCAAGACTTTCGAGTGAAGAAACAACTTAATAAATATATACAAATATATCTTCTTTGATGAAGAGGCCTGCTTGAAATATCAGACCTCTCCTCTTCATAACAAACTAAATTAATTCCCTGTTGTGAAGTGTGTGCATTTAGTATTAAGCTAATGCAAACCATAATTTGTTTTATCAGAATTTAATGTTTTACTACAAAAATGTATATTTGTTTGTGTAGAAAAATTATTAGTCTATCTTACCATATCCCTGGCAATTGCTATTTCATGTCACTCAGTCACTACTGTCTACCAAGTTCCAAGAAAGTGGAAAAAATTGGTTTCTATAATGACTCTATTATGAATGAAATTAGCTTAATGTATATAATGACAACTACAGATGCTCTTCATACTAATTGCATTGTCTAAAATGCCCTTCAACCAATCTTTTTCTTAAGTATGTGGTATACATACCGCAGCCAATATGGAGTCCCTTATGAAGTGGATGGTATTCCATGTGATTAACTTCAGATTTTTGTAATCACTCACTTCTCTTATATATATGCACACTTTGTATGTGTGTGTGTGTGTGTGTGGACGCGTGTGTAAGTATATATTTTCTTTTCTTGATTGGAGCTTTACAGTTTATTTTTGCAGTGGTAAAACTTGCTCAGTAATAAGTTTGTAAAGAAAAATAGAAAGAAGAAAATAAAAATGAAAATAAAACAACTTTGTATAAACACATATTTAACAAAAAAAACATTAAAAGAAGGCCTTGCAGATTTTTCTAGTGCCAGATATGATCCTCTAGTATATGAATTATGTGTGGTTTGGCATTCTTTCCTCAAGAATCCAAATTCAACTATACTTTGTTCTAGGCAGGTTAGTATATACCCTGTCATTCTAATAATAATGAGCACAAAGTTGAAAATGTATTGTAGGCACTGGATTGAAGGCTCCTTGTCAGTTATCCTTAAATATCTTCTTTCTCTTGTATTTTTCTTACCATATTGACATCAGCTGGGTAGCTGATTTCTAAAACAGACCATATTCAATTTGGTGGCTGTTCTTATTCTTAGGTTCCATTAATATTCTTTTGATACATTACTCTCAGTCTGATAGTCTTTATAAGTTACTTTTTCCTTTCTTTTGCTCTATGAAGAGGTAGTATTTCAAAGACATTCTCTTACAGTTGTCAGTGATATGGCAAATGTCTTCAGTTTTGGTTTTGCATAGCTTACATTTGCTATTGATATTTCTTCTTTTTTTATCTTTTGTGTAGAAGACACTGGGTGAGGAATTCTGTCTTTTGGATTTAACGTGGATTTAAATCGAGATGCTATAAACTTATTGGTACATCATATGTTTTTCGTTTCAAGTACCCATGAACAACTTTCTCAGTGGGCTGGTTTATTTGTTTGGGTTTTGTTGTTGTGCTTAGTAGGATTTTCCAAGATTCCTTGGAGAGAAATCAGTCTTAGTTTTTATTTCGTTTCTTCTTGAGTTCAATTTTGTCATTGGTCAACTTGAAGCCGTAGCAGAAGACACATGCTCAGAGTGTTTGTTGCACATTGGGATGAAACTCAGAACCCAAAAGTTATTAACTTGTTAACCACATGCTTCCGTAACTACTTCACATGGCTTCTGTAACTACTTTTGAAAAATCCTTTTGACTCCTTAGAACAAATATAGTTCTTGTTTAGTTGGAGGTCAACTTGGATCCAGTAGATAATAATCAAATGTGCTCCAACTGTAATCATCCTGTCTTTTTAGAAGTGTGTTGGATGACATGTGCCATTGTGAAATTTGACAATATTTGGCTGGTATTTCTAGCAAGAGGAGCGACTGCATTGAAGCTCCCTTATTGGTTCGAAATGAATATAGTTTATAATACTGGCACAAATTTTGTTTTGACTTGTTTTTGACCTGATTTTAATAAAGCTGAAAGGATGAAAGTTTAGTCTCCCTACAAAAAGAATCTAGATTCAAAGAAAATGAGAAAATGATTATACAAGTGTTTTAGTAAATATTGCAGAAAGACAGAAGGTGAGGATGGGTTAGTTATCAAACGAATTACATTTGGACACAAAACACTAATTTTGATGGTTGAAATGTCACTATTTAACATATGATTAGTTGAGTAAACAGTTTTACTTTTAACCTTTTGAGATATTTCTTGAAAAAAAAAAAAAAAAATTTACTTGTATTTGTTAGAATATAGTAAAGTAACCCCTCACATCCAACCTGTTCAATTAAGGCTTATTGAAGATGGTATCTTTATATGTGATTCAGAAGTATCCTGCATAGTCTTATGTCAGTTCCATCAAAGCTGACATGAGATATACAAGTTGTAGACTGTATAACTAGTTATGATTAACAGATTTCCAAATATACCATGCCTCTACTTAAGGACCATATTGTATACCCTAACCTGCAGTGATGAATAGAGGTACAGTGTGACAGTCTAGATGTGCATTCCTCTATTCAGTCACTTGATATTCTGTGACTTACAACTAAAATTGCCTACAAACATTACCCCACCATCCTAAAAATGGATGAATATATGAGATGAAGTCATCATCTTCATCATCATCATTGCCATTTAACGTCTGCCTTCCATGCTGGTATGGATTGGACAGTTTGACGGAGTTGGCTAGCAGGGAGCTGTCCAGACCCCAATTGTCTGTTGTAGCATGGTTTCTACGGCTGGATGCCCTTTTTAATGCCAATCACTTAACAGAGTGTGCTGGGTGCTTTTTATGTGCTACTGGCATGGGTGTGTTTACACAGCACTGGCACATGTGTGTTTATGCAGCACTGACATAGGTACCTTTTATGTGGTTCCTGAAAGGACAAGCCTCTATGTGTGGAAGATGGCAATTTTACTTAGCTTGATGTACCTTATCAAGTACAGCAAATCGCCACATTTCCCAGTCCCCTGTCATTTCCTCCTCATTGAGGCTCAGTGATACCCTCCACGGTTAGAGCTTGGCACTTCTTTATGCAGCTGTCCTCATCCATATGCATCACATGACCAAGCCAGCAGTCTTCTCTGAATAATATTCAAGACAGAAAGATGGTCATGACTCGAATACTGGTAAAGCTATGTATAATGTGAATTGTTTCTCACTGGTTTCTCCACAACTATGGAAGTATTTGAATTTAGCACTAATGAAACTTTTGCTAGATGCACAGTATTTCCCATTCACTTCTATATTGCTGTAAACTGTGCCACCTTGTGGTAGTTGTTTATTGCAGAATTGACTGGGACTTTGTAACAGTTAATTTTTTTATTCTTTAATTTGTTTCAGTTATTTGACTGTAGCCATGCTGGAGCACCTCCTTTAATTGAACAAATCAAACCCAGGACTTATTCTTTGTAAGCCTAGTACTTATTCTATCGGTCTCTTTTGCTGAACCGCTAAGTTACAGGGACGTAAACACACTATCAGTTGTCAAGCAATGGTGGAGGGACAAACACAGACACTCAAACACACACACACACACACATACACGTACACATATGCACAGAAGGCTTCTTTCAGTTTCCATCTACCAAATCCACTCACAAGGCTTTGGTCAGCCTGAGGCTATAGTAGAAGACACTTGCCCAAGGTGCCACGCACCATGTGGTTGGTAAACAAGCTACTTACCACACAGCCACGTATATACATATATGTACAATAGGCTTCTTTCAGTTTCTCTTTATCAAATCCACTCACAAAGCTTTGGTTGGCCTGAGGCTATAGTAGAAGCCACTTGCCCAAAATGCCATGCAGTGGGACTGAACCTAGAACCATGTGGTTGGGAAGCAAGCTACTTGCTACACTGCCACTCCTACACCTACTTATATAACTTTACCAGGATAAAAATTGCTGGTTCTTCACACATGTTTGTATGCATGTATGAGTAATGAATGTGGAGGATATGTAAAAGCACGAGATAGACGTACTTTGCTAGAATCCATAAACAATGGAGGACAAGTGTGCATAAAGGGATCAGCTGTTGTGTACAGAAGAAAGGGTTGCACTGGTATGAATATGTGATGCATATGAAGAATGGAAGCAACAAGATGTAGAAAGATGAGTGGGTTGGAATGCTTAAGTAGAAGAAGCACAAGACCAGCTAGCTTCAAGGAAAAGAGGCCCTTATAAGAGCAACAGAAAAAGTCAGTGAGGCTTCAGTCACTGACATGTTTCAGCCGCTAACATGTCTGAGCCTGCTGACAAGCTGAAACATGTCAGAGGTGGGAACATGTTTATTAATGATTGAATACCACTGGTCCTTCAAGGTTTTAAGTGCAGTTTCACTTTGTTCTAAGTTGTCCTCTGGTCTGATGATAACTCCCTCCTACCTGTTTCCAAGACCCTATAAGAACCCTGTCTTTCCTCCTCTAATTTCTTTAAGACAGATAGATAGAGAGAGAGAGAGCCCTGTCTTTCCTCCTCTAATTTCTTTAAGACAGATAGATAGAGAGAGAGAGAGAGAGTGAGAGAGAGAGAGAGAGAGAGAGAGAGAGAGAGAGAAAGAGAAAAATCCCACATAAAATAAAATGATAAAAACAGCTGTTGATTGAAGCACATGTTTCACCAATTGTTATTTGACTAGTTTGTGTATTTAAAACTTTTACATCAGTAATAACAATGGCAACAATACAATAGCAACAACAGTAACAATTGAGTAGTGAGTCACTTCAAAAGTCCTGTGTATATATATTTTCAGCTCTTTAGAGTATTGATCGAGTTGGTGGGACAGTTATGAGTGACTCTAATCTGTTGCTTACTTTTAAGTCATAGCATAAAACTGAACTTAGTGACATCCTGCCTCTTATAACTATCATTGTCATTGTTATTACCACCACTGCCGCCAACTTGAATGTATTTTTTCATTCTCCACAAAGATTTCAATAAATAAGTATACAGTTTCTTGGTTAATGAAATATTACAATTAATATATGTGGGGATGAGCTGGAAGAAGAGGGCCATGACATCAACGGTCAAGGGACTGACCTGAAGAGGAAACGTGAGGAGGGAAGTGTGGAGAAGACAGGACAGGGTCGGCCTCTTTTCGTCCTTCACTGGCTGTTGCAGGCTTCTGCAGCTGCCAACAGCACTGCCTTCCACCTGGTGTTTTGTGTCAACACGTGGGCTTGAACGATGAGCTCGCTCATCACCATTTTGTTGCCACCTGGTAACTGTTGTAGTTGCACCGACATGTCATTGGGAAAGCCATTCACAAAGGCCAGTCGTGCTACTTACTCAAGTCACCTCACTGGTGAGACCAGATAACACAACCAGCCTTCATACCTCCACAGTGTATTCGTTGACCTGTTCCACTCTCCATTTGATCATTCCCAGCTTAGCAAAAGCGGCATACTCTCCATCTGTGTAAGCTTCTCTCAAGAGAGACCAATAGAATAAGTACTAGGCTTACAAAGAATAAGTCCTGGGGTCAATTTGCTCGACTAAATGCGGTGCTCCAGCATGGCTGCAGTCAAATGACTGAAATAAGTAAAAGAATAAAAGAATATGTCTGTGTGTCTTTGTGTCTATGTTTGTCCACTACCACCATTTGACAACTGGTGTTGGTGTGTTTATGTCCCTGTAACTTAGCGGTTTGGTAAAAAAAAGACTGATAGAGTAAGTACAAGGTTTTAGAAAAATAAGTACTGGGGTTGATTTGTTCAACTAAGAGCCTTCAGGCAGTGCCCTAGCATGACTTCAGTCAAATGACTGAAACAAGTAAAAGATAACAGATTGTATTCTGACATCAATACTTGTGACAACACTGGTGCCAAATTATATCAGCCCTAACCTTTCATTAGGATAAACACTAGTGAGTTGTATACATGGAGTAACTGCTAGTCTTCCTCAAAAAATCTGGCTCAGACCTGTACATACATGTCTAGTGTCGTGATCAACCTTAAGTAGTAGAGGCCCCCATAGCATTGCTAATGAATGTCATATTTACATTGTTTATCAATGTGACAATTTCTTGTATTTTTTCCACTTACAAAGACAAAATGTTTCAGACTTATCACATGTTTTACAAGAAACAATTATTAATTTCAGAGTAAGATGGGTGTTCTTGACACTTGGTTCATGGTTCAAGGAGATGTTGATTCATTTCTATGATATTCCTTTCTAGAATCTATTCTAAAAGCTGAAAGAAAGGAAGATTTCCTCTGTAGAGAATGTGATCAAAAATAAGAACACCACTTGAAATGACTTTTTATTGCAATAGTTTATTAATTTGTTTATTTATTTGATTTTAAGTATATACACATATATATGTATATATACATACATATGCACATATATCATTATCATATATATATATATATATATATATATATATATATATATATATGAGAAATAAATGAAAGCATTTTGACTTTCATGGTAACTAGCTACCCAAGACATTACTTTAAACAAGATGTAATATATTTCTCAGACACCATTGTTAGCAATTATTCCTTAAGCAAGATTATTTGCTCTACATTACCAAACTGGGAAATGAATATTAGTCTTACTTTCAAGTTAACTATTGCATACTTACTTCCTCAACACCCTTCTCTCCTCTCCCCATCTCATATCTGTCTGTCTGTCTGTCTGTCTGTCTGTCTGTCTGTCTGTCTGTCTGTCTATCCATCCATCCATCCATCCCATCTATCTATCTATCTATCTATCTATCTATCTATCTACACACACACACACACTTATTTTATCGGTCTCTTTTGCCGAACCGCTAAGTTGCGGGGACGTAAACACACCAGTATTGGTTGTTAAGCGATGTTGGGGGGACAAAAACAGACACACACACACACACACACATACATATATACGACGGGCTTCTTTCAGTTTCCGTCTACCAAATCCACTCACAAGGCTTTGGTCAGCCTGAGGCTATAGTAGAAGACACTTGCCCAAGGTGCCACACAGTGGGACTGAACCCGGATCCATGTGCTTGGTAAGCAAGCTACTTACCACACAGCCACTCCTGCGCCTATAAGTAATTTTTTTCAAACTTGCAGTCTATTACACAAAAATAGTTCAAGTGAAACAGAATTAAGCTTTCCATTCTTGTAATCATTGAAATGAACTTCCGTGAACACATTGCCGGGGGTTGTGAATTCACAACCTTGCTTTCTTAATATTTTATTCTCACACATATATTTTGCTTCTTAAGGGAACTGCTACGTGGTTGACTTGCTATAAATTTTCGTCAGGTTACATGAAAGCTGGGAGAAGAAAAAAAGAAAACAAGAAAAGGATCAATAATTGATTATAATCTGCTTGATCAGGATTCACTTGGGACTAAACAGCAACAGTTACGTTCATCATTAGTAACTGAGGTTTTGTTCAGCTGTGGCCTGCTTTATCTTAGTAAACCCATACCATGTTGGTTATCGGTCGAACAACTTAGTGAAATCAATGGGTCCAACTCTCCAGGTACATTGTACCTCTGTATGATTCAGACAGAGGTACACTGTACTGCTGTCTGAATCATACTTGTACTCTAACATACAATAGTTTCTTTCTGAGAAATGCAGAATGGCAGTTAGGACATATTTTATTTCTTCCATTATTCAGATCATTATTCTATATTCTATAGATTCCAACTGAAGTTACAGCAGGTGTAGTGAAGGTGAATTCAGTCCGGAGTACAATAGTTACTTTTAGTTTTCATTTATCAATTGTAATGTGTGTCACAGTATAGTTATTTTGGACTAACGAGGTTATTGATGTTGTTGCTATTTTTGTGGACATGAACTTCTTGTGTTTGTGTATGGACGGAGTGGAAGGGATAGTAATTTTGTTCAAGGGTATTATTCTCTTTCTCTTTGCATTAATCATTAGTTCTTGTTGCCCCAGCATGTGTAAAACAAAATCAACCCTTGATTAATAGTTGTAAAACTAATCCAGCACCTAGTGTATATGATCGGTTGAAAATTACTACCTTGTACAGATATCACTTAGGAATATATATATATATATATATGTGTGTGTGTGTACACACACACACACACACACACACACACACACACACACACACACACAGAGTGGGGGAGGGAGGTTAAAAATCCTAAATGTAGCTTACTTTTTTTGTAATTAATGGCCAAGTAAAGTTAAATGTCCTCTCCAAGTAGACAAGGCAACACCTGTTGTAGGTTTCACAGACAGTCTGATAGTTTATTTACTTGGTCACTTTGATTCTCAGTTCAATGTTTAAACACATATTTTCTTTATTCTTATTTTCAGCTATTTTCCCATGTTTGTGTAGGTGACATTGCTTATTTGTTGAAATAATTATTTTTACAGCTGGATGCCCTTCATAATGCTAAATACTCAATTGTGAACTAGGAATGGTGTCTGGTTTTTACTTTCTTCTATTCATTATTTGTTTTGAAGACAGCAGTTGCGTTTGTTGAGGCAGAATTTTCTGCTGAATTGGACTTTTCTTACTTATACAATCACATGTCGGTTCGTTGATTGGTTTGTTACTATTCTTGTTAAACTCCAGGCCAGTACTGATTCAGCAGATTTATCATCAAAAGCATTCCAGTCCTAACCATCCCATCTTTTTATCTCTCATCATCATTATCATCATCATCATCATCATCTAGCATCTGTTTTCCATGCTGGCATGGGTTAGATGCTTTGACTGGAACTAGAAAGCTGGAGAGCTGTACCAGGCTCCAGTTTGATTTTGGCATGGTTCCTATAGCTGGATGCCCTTCCTAATGCCAACCACTCCAAGAGTGTAGTGGGTGCCTTTTACATGTCACCATCACGAGTGCCTTTTCTGTGTCAATGTCACGGGTGCCTTTTGTGTCACCAGCACTTGTATTTTGGCACAGCCATGTGGTTAATGAGTTTGCTTCACAACTACATAGTTTCATGTCTGTTACCCCTGTGTGGCACTGTGGGCAGATATCTCCTGCTACAGCCTATGACTGACCAATGCCTTGCGAGAGGAATTTGTACTTGGAAACTATGAAGCCTGTTGTGTGTGTGTGTGTGTGTGTGTGCATGTTCACACATGTTTTTGTTTTCTTTTGTCTTGACATTGTTAGTATGCTGTGAAAACATGTAGCTGTTTGCATGTTGCGTAAGTAATATCACCCTGTAGATGGTAACTCAAATTACATTTGCAGCTGCCAAAGCATGTCCAGCTTTTGTAAAGACCAAGAGAAATATTACCTTACTTGGAAACAAGTGACAAAAAGGACATCTAGCTGTATAAAAATTGTCTCAACTAAGTTGTGTTTAACCCATGCCAGTGTGGCAAAGTGGGTGTTAAGTAATGGTTCTGAGATGATGATCTCTAAGAAAGTATTGTCCAATGAATGAGTCTTTTCTACTGGTAGTAGAATTTGGTCAGTATTTCTAGCAGGTCGAGTGACTAGATCTGGTTGCTTTAGGATTTAAAATTTAGAAAAAGTACTACTAGCATCGAAAAAGCACATGAATGTGTAAAATAAGTAGTTGTTATAGTGAAAATGTTTCCCAGTGTTATTCAATGGAATTTCAATTGTAGTTTTTTTTTTAATGTGTTATTTTACAATCACTAAATAATATGTTAACAATCCGTGGTATGAAATACTTTTTCTTATCACATACTTGAATACGAATGTGTGTGCCTGAGTGCACGTGCATGCACACACACACACACACACACACACACACACCATTTGTACATTTGATGATATTTAGAACATTAATATGAAACTTTGTTCTTGTAGATTATCATCTTAAGCATGTAAGCATGTGTTAACTTCATATTTTTCTACCGCACAACTGTTGCTTTATTTATTTACTAATTTATATATTCTGTTGCTTATTGACATCTGTGAAGATTACGATCTCTTTTTCACACACGCACACACACACACACACACACACACACACACACACACACACACACACACACACACACACACACACACACACACACACACACACACACACACAGAACTTTTGATGACTTCTTTTGCAACTTGCCATTTGGGATTGAGTGCCTACACCTGTTCTAATAGCTTAATTTAAAAACAATACAAAAAACTCTCCAGTATGTTAATGTTAAGATCAACTGGTTGAATCACTTAACTGCTACCACCAATGCCACTACTGCTACTACTACCATCATCATCATCATCACTATTACAACTACTACCTACTTTTATTTTTGTCTTAATTGCTATGATAAGTAGAGTCTACTTCATAAAATAAAATAAAAATGAATGATAAAATATATTCCTAAGTACAGTAATAATAGTTTTCTGTGTCTCAAACACAGCATGAATTCTATGAAATTAAGTATATGGAATTATATATATCGTTTAACGCCCGTTTTCCATGCTGGCATGGGTTGGATGGTTTGACTGGGGACTGGCGAGCCAGGAGGCCGCATCAGACTCCAATCTGATCTGGCTGTTTCTACAGCTGGATGCTCTTCCTAATGCCAACCACTCCGAGAGTGTGGTGGGTGCTTTTTATGTGCCACCAGCATGGGAGCTGGTCAGGCGGTACTGGCATCGGTCACATTCGGATGGTGCTTTTTACGTGCCACTGGCATGGGGAGCCAGTCAGGCAGCTCTAGCAGTGACCCACACATGAATGAATAGTGCTTATCGTGTGCCACCAGCACTGGTAACGGCCACAACTGCAATTTCCATTTGATTGTAATTTGATTTGATTTTGATTTACTTGACTCAGTAGCTCTCCTCAAGCACAAAATGTCACCCAACAATTCAAAGGTACTTTTTAAATGGGTTGGTTATGTGACACTGGTGTAGACTACAGCTGTGATCTCACTTTCCTTGCCAGGCCTTCTCAAGCATAACATATCTCCAGAGGTCTCAGTCTTTCATCATTGCCTCTGTGAGGCTCAACGTTTGAAGGTCATGCTTCACCACCTCATCCCATATCTTCCTAGGTCTCCCTCTTCCACATGTTCCTTCCACTGTCCATACGTAGCACATGACCATACCAGCGCAATCGTCTCTCTTGCACAGCACATCTGATGCTTCTTATGTCCAACATTTCTCTCAAGGTGCTTACACTCTCTTGTGTGTGCGCACTACATTACACATCCAGCAGATCATACTAGCTTCATTTCTTTTGAGCCTATGCATGTCTTTAGCAGTCACAGCCCATCTTTCACTGCTGTGAAGCATGGCAGTTCGCACACATGTATTGTACAATCTACCTTTCACTCTGAGTGAGAGGCCCTTTGTCACCAGTAGAGGTAGGAGCTTTCTGAATTTTGCCCAGGCAGTTCTCATTTTAGTGGTGACACTCTCTGAGCACCCCTCCCCACTACAGATTTGGTCACCTAGGTAGTGGAGGCTATCAACTACTTCTAGTTTCTTCCCCTGGCATGTGATGGAATCAGTTTTCTGAGTATCTGCAGTGTTTATTGCCCCTGTGCATCTGCAGCACACAAAAGCTATCTTCCCAGTTAACCTCCCTTTGATGTTACTGCACCTCTTATGTGTCCGTAGCTTACATTGGGTACACTTTATAGAGTTTCTACCTACACCTTTTCTCCAGATTGAGCAGGGCCATCTACCTGAAGGGGTTTGTAATGTGTTCGCCTTCCTACTTACTGTCAAAGGCTTTCTCCAAGTCAACAAAAACCAAGTATAGGGGTTTATCTTTGGCTAGGTATTTCTCCTGCAGTTGCCGTATCAGGGATATAGCATCAGTGGTGCTTCTACCTGGCACAAAACCAAACTGCATCTCATCTAAGCAGACTCTCTCCCTAATTAGTTGGGCTATGACCCTCTCCAAGACCTTCATCACCTGATCCAGCAGTTTGATACCCCTGTAGTTATTTCTATCTAAAGCATCACCTTTACCTTTGTAGCAATTGACTGCTATGCCAGTCATTGGGTATGACTCCTTTGTGAACTACCTGGTTTACAATACAGGTGACTAGGCCATGACCCACATCACCAGATATTTTAAGCATCTCAGCAGTGATTCCTGACTTCATATCCTTAATTGCTTTCCCTGACTTCATATCCTTAATTGCTTTATCTGCCAGGTAGTTGAGGTAGTTGGTCCCTCTACTGTGTCAACATTTGGCAGGCTCTCACCCTCCCATTCATTCTCCACAATCAGCAGCCTTTCATAATGGCTTCTCCAAGCCTCTTTCTTTTCAGAATCATTGAAAGCAAGTGCACCATCATCCATGTGGACACATTTCTCTCCTGTGACATCACAATTTTCTCTCACATACTGTCTTGCAATCCAAAATATATAATTAAAATAAATGTGTAGTAAATAAACAAATGAACATATGCTAAATACACAAGTGAACAGAAAACACAGAAGGTCACCAATTCTTTATCAGTTATTGGCCAGAGGGTCAAACACGATTTCAGCCATTATCGATAATATTGCTTAGACTCTGGAGGCACTGACAGGAAACTTACTTGGAATGGGACCAAAACAACAAAACGAGACAGGCTCGAGACAAGACTGTTAGTGGATGGACAAGGGACAAAACATTAAACAGAATAAAGGCTTAGGGCCACACGATGACAATGATAATACATATACAACAAAAAGCCCTGGGGCTGCAAACAAGACAAAAGTGGGTAACGTGAAGGAGAAATGAAAGCTGTCCTAAAGGACTATAGACATGGGAGGAGTAGAGTGAGGATGTCAGATATATACATATTTATATATTGTTTGTTTTTATGTATAATTATTTTTACAGGGAAAAGTTAAAAGTGACTTTGAAGTTTTGGCTCATTTATCTTTATGAGATAGTCTGACAATAATAAATGAGCCAAAACTTCAAAATCATTGTCAACCATTTTATTGTTTTAAAGTAATGGTTCCCAAAGTGGGCGGTATTGCCCCTCTAGGAGCGGTGGAAAGTTCTAAGGGGGTGTTGAAGTAAAGTGGGGCGATAATTGGGTAACAATTCATGTAAAAAGTGGGGTAGCAATTCTTGTAAAAACAACAAAATAATGGGTTCATTAGGTTAAATTTTATTTGTTAAATACGGTTGCCTCGAATTTGCTTCAGAAAGGTCTATGTTTGTGATGGTTAGTTGGGGTGGGGGCGCTAGGAATGTGACCTGGCAGCCAGTGTTAGTGTGTTTATGTCCCCCATGACTTACAAGTGGAATAGTAAAATGTTATGACAGAACTACCTTGAATTAAGACTACTCACCCAGATGATTTGATGTATTTTGGAAAAGTTGAACAATTATCTGCAGGTTTTATCATGGATAAAGATATGTTTTGATGAGAACTAAGGGGTTCCTCATGGTCAGTGTTCTTGGATATATCATCTTTTAGCTGAGGTTGCTAGAAGATTGACTCAAGGGCCTAGTGTTTTGTGTCAAAGTTTCAAAATGCATCATAAATATTTACTTGAAACTATTTGTGTTCTGAATTCAAATCCTACTGAAGTGGACATGTGTCTGTGTGTGTATGATTTGAGTGCTGCTATTTCTTGTGTTTGAATTACCACATAAAGGCTTCATAATTTGGTTGTTTTATGTGAATAAGAAAATAGTGGTGGGGCGGAGGAACGCTAACCAGGTTCGAATAATTAAGTTTATTGATTTTTAACTAATTACATGCAATACCACAAATTTTAGTGAAGGAGAAGACAATGAAATTGGCCCCTGGAATGATGGGAGGCAAAATTGATCTCAGTAAGGTTTCATTTTATTTATTGCTAATGCCTGAATCTGAATTTGAAACCTGTTAAAAAAAATATTTCACATTCTATCCCTTTCTATTTTTCATCATCACCTCCTTATCTTTCAATTAAGTAGCTCAGATAAGTGGTTTGAAACAAATTTATACTTTAATTTGTGTAAGTGTATGTGTGTATTTTAAATTTCTGAGTCATAACTTCTCTGGTTACTCTAATGTCTTTTGGTTATTTGTTGATGTTGACACCTCTCACTTGCCATGCCTTCATTATATTCTGGCATAACAGCTCCTCTGCCCCACACTTACGAAAAGAAATTCTTTGTTTTATTTATTCTATAAAACTTAGATCATCATCATCATCATCATCGTTTAACGTCCGCTTTCCATGCTAGCATGGGTTGGACGATTTGATTGAGGACTGGTGCAACCGGATGGCCACACCAGGCTCCAATCTAATTTGGCAGAGTTTCTACAGCTGGATGCCCTTCCTAACGCCAACCACTCAAAGAGTGTAGTGGGTGCTTTTTCGTGTCACCCGCACGAAAACGGCCACGCTCGAAATGGTGTCTTTTATGTGCCACCCGCACAAGAGCCAGTCCAGGGGCACTGGCAACGATCTCGCTCGAAAACCCTACAAGGCCAGTCAGGCGGTACTGGCAATGGTCACGCTCAGGATGGTACATCTTATGTGCCACCCGCACAAGAGCCAGTCCAGGGGCACTGGCAACGATCTCACTTGGCTTGCCGGGTCTTCTCACGCACAGCACATTTCCAAAGGTCTCGGTCAGTAGTCATCGCCTTGGTGAGGCCCAATGTTCGAAGGTCTTGCCTCACCACCTCAGCCCAGGTCTGGGAAAATAGAGACATTGAAAGCATCTTTCAAAGGCAATATCCCAAAAGGAATATTGTCTCTTTGAACAGCTAGAAACCACAAATACTACTCATATCAAGAAAACATTGTACTACACAAGTAGTACTTAGCTAGAGCCTTCAAAATGCTTCCAATTGTTCTCCTATCACAGGATCACTCCTGGTGAAAACACATCCTTCACATAACTAGAGTTGCATCCCAATGACTGGCCCTTCCTTTCAAAGTCAAAAGATATTACAGCCTCTGACATTTATCAATACTTCATGAAGTTCAGGTGAGTCCCTCAATGGCATGTTGCTATCACACCTGTGATGGCGCTGCTGTGCAAACAACCACTTGACTGATTGGTATAAAGTCACTCACAAATTTGCACCAGCCTCTGATCCACAGGCATGCAGTCTCCTCTCTTTGCCTTTTCTAAGGCCACCACCATAATGGCTTCTGCTCCTTGGAGTTGAATGGGCTCTTGCCATCTCCGTTCAGTTTCTTGTCACTTCTACCTTCACTCCTACTTGTCACTCTTCATCTCGTTACTCTTAGTATATCCAACTTAAATGCACCACACTAATCATGCCTGATCCTTTCTTTCCAGAATGTCAATGCCACTTCCCTCAAATTATCTCTCTTGTATCTTTTCTGCAGCTATTGATTTATAAAGGTTTGACGTCATCAAAAGCATAAATCTCACCAGTTTGGAGATCCACCTGGTGGATCAATTAAAAAAAAAAAAGGGGTGTGATTTTGTGGGAGATTTCGCTACTATTTCTAGCAGGTCGTGGGACCACATAGAAGATCCTTTATTAGCTGGCTTAGATTCTTCTAAAATGGTTCCTCCATCAGTTAGTATTTTAACTGTTCAGTCGCCTAGACTACCTACTCATTAACTTATAATTCATGTGGCTGAGTGTTCCATAAACACGTGTCCCCGTAATATGATACTCAGGCAGAATCAGAGTAATATTAGGTTACAAGGCCTATCGGTTGTTATAGACGTCCGACGGGTTTCCGCACATTTTCCCTCAGCCCAGTTTCAATCATGCTGTTAGTGACTATAGTAGTGCGACCTATACACTATGAACAGCTGTTATTCAGACAAACACCAGAAAGGTAAACAATATCTACTCTCATGCAAATTTGCATCTCAGGTTTATTTACTTTATAGATCGAACTACTATTGTATGGTTAAATCACATCTGTTATCAGTTTTATATTTACTTCATACACCACGCACGGATGAGTAGGAGTAGGCCTAACATGCCTTTAACAGAGTTCACTCTATTGCAGACATTAGGACTAGATCCCTGGGTCTGGCTGGGTTTCATTCGCATTAATCCCAGTAGAGTGGAAGCCTCTGCGAAAAGATCGTGGTCAGTGTCCTTCTTTCCGTGACTAAAACACACACACACACACACACACACTTATTCACAGAGTTTGTCTACTGTTTCCCTAAGTCGTATATATAGACGGGTCAAAAATATACCTATTTTCCTAAGGACCTACTTGTAAAATCAATCTGTTTTAATAGGTTGTTATTAATTTAAATTTCTTTCCCTGGATGAATAAAATTGTTTTAACTGTGAATCGAAATTGTGTTCATGTCTGTTATCTTGCCGATAATTTACCACTGGTTCTTCGACACTCACCGCTTCTATTTCTTTAGAAAATCTATTTAAGCTACCAAGAAAAGTAAAGAACACAAAAGTGGAAATGTTGAGTTCTTGCATTTATGTCCTCACTCCTAAGATGCACCCACCATTTGCAATAAGTGAAGTAAATTGGCTTCGAAAGGAATCGAAACCAAATATCTCGGTTGCCTTATAGTATTTTCTATGCGAAGTGATATGAGCAAGGGAGGCAAATCGGGATTTCTAACACGTAGATTGTCTCAACTTGGTTGTGTTTATCGCTGTTAATGGATTAACGGCTGGATTTTATTACCATTATTTCCTTTAAAAAATACTAACAAATAATAACTAAACAACGAAATGATCGCTATAACTTTGTATTTCTGTTCAATTTTTGTCACCGGGTCAAACGCTTTAGTTTGACCATTTAGAGGCCATGGACTGACGATGCGTGACGATGTGAATGTTCCGAGTCCTCTCCGCGCCCCGCCTTTCGCGAGAGCGCATTGTTTGACCGTATTTCGCAACAGTTCAGTTAGTTTTTCCTTCTTAATAATTGTTTTGGTAAACCAACACAACCTCCCCCCACCAAATGCTACACAAATGAAATGAATATTAAAATATTTTTTAAAATATTTTCTTTATCACAATATCATCATCATATATATAAACCCCACAGAAATACTGTTCAATGTTTTTCTTCTCAATAAAATAAGTTCTAATTTTTACAACTTAAATGTTCAGAAAAATGAATAGTCTGGGATAAGTAATACCCTGTTACTCATTGTTTTATGGGGATCTTTGAAGATTTCATGTTATAGTCAGTCATATATAAAAAATAATACCAGAGTGTCATTATCCGCTTCTCCCTCTCTCTCCATGGGTAGATTGAAGGGTAAACACAGGATACTAACAAACCCAGTCAATTCTAAAATTTTCAGCATTGCTAGATCAATTACACTGGGTAACAAAAAAACAAAAAAAATGATTGTCTGCTACCCAGACAAATGGTGCTGTACTAAACTAAATCGAGTACTCTGATTCTGAATCTGAACTCAGAATTGCTGTAGCACATCAGGATTTTGAGTTATGTGCATAGTTATATATTAATACTATATTAATATCAGGAATAGTTAATATTTATACACCACGCACAGATGAGTAGGAGTAGGCATAACATGCCTTTAACAGAGTTCACTCTATTGCAGACATTAGGACTAGATCCCTGGGTCTGGCTGGGTTTTATTCACATTAATCCCAGTAAAATGGAAGCCTCTGCAAAAAGATCGTGGTCAGTGTCCTTCTTTCCGTGACTAAAACACACACACACACACACACACACACGCACACACACACACACACACACACACACACACTTATTCACAGAGTTTGTCTGCTGTTTCCCTGAGTCTAGGTGACTGTCATGGTACTTAGTATATTTATGTTAAGGGGATATTCACTTTCTTTTTGCTATGTTCAGCTCAGAAATGTTTGAGATACTTGTTCTTGCGCTTATGCATCGTGCTGGTCTTTGGTTATAGGAACCAGCAGTAGTCACTTATCACGTGTGGCTTGAACCAGCTTTGATACCTCGTTTCCATTCTCAGATATGTCCTGGTGGAACCTCTCACCATGTGCATCACTAATGGCACCAAGATTCGTTGGAAAAAAATTGAGATGAGAATGCAAGAAGTGCATTTTAAGAGACATTTGGCATCCCATTCTTTCATTCACTGTTAGCATGTTGTTTATTAAATCAGCATAGTTTTCGGCTCTATGATTTCCAAGAAAATTCTGTACTACTAACCCCAGCCTGACCAAAGCCTTGTGAGTGAATTTGGTGTATGGAAACTATGTGGAAGCTCATCATGTATGTATGCGTATATACATACATGTGTGTGTGTATTTGTCGACCACAACTCCTTGACAGCCAGTATTGGTTTGTTTACATCATCATCATCATCATCATCGTTGTTTAACGTCCGCTTTATATGCTAGCATGGGTTGGATGATTTGACTGAGGACTGGTGGACCAGGTGACTACACCAGGCTCCAATCTGATTTGGCAGAGTTTCTACTGATGAATGCCCTTCCTAGCGCCAACCACTCCGAGAGTGTAGTGGGTGATTCTCCATAATTTAGTGATCCGACAAAAGAGACTGCAAGAACAAGTACCAGCCTTAAAAATAAATTCTGAGACTGATTTGTTTGGTTAAACTCTTTAAAGTGGTGCCCCAGTATGACCATAGTCCTATGATTGGAACAAGTAAGAAGTAAAAGATCTCTTGCTAATTTATTCAATGTGTGCCCTGTTTATTATGACAATAATGCTGTTTTTCAGAAAGATTTGCTTGCTATTTTTAGCAGATCAAGCAATTATATAGAAGCAGTGTTCTACAACCAGTATGCCACTGCACACTGGTGCACCACGAAACAATGCTAGCTGTGCCGCTGTGTAATCTGAATATTACTTTTTTCCCTATACTTTTAGTTATAATTTTAGTTCAGGTGTTCCACTGAATTTTTAAAAGAATATAAGTTTACCACAAGTGAAAAAAGGTTGCAGAGCACTGATATAGAGCAGCAATAGTGATACTCGATTAGCACCAGACCCAAGTTTGCTTCCTAACTATGCAGTTTCAGAGTCTCGAGTTCAGTGCCACTGAATAGCACCTTGGGTCAACCAAAGCCTTGTACTTACATTACAAGGCTTTAGTTGGCCTAAGGTGATGACAACTGAAAGAAGTCCGTCATGTATGATTTGTTTGTGGTTAGTGCTTGTCTGGTATTTAGGAATGCTACTTACTATGCTAGTATCAGACAGTGTGAATGAGTGCTCAACACTGCATTGGTAGATAAGTATTCTTTATTTGTGGATTAACAAAGAGATACAAACACACACTAGCACACCCATACGTGGGTGTGTTTATGTGCATGTTTATGTTTGTGTCTTTTTATGTTGATATTGCTTGATCATTGCAAATGAATGTTATTCATTTCCAATTTTCTGTGAAAACATATGTGGCTATAGGGAAATATTACCATGCTTGTAAACAGGTAAGGATTGGTGACACGAAGGGTATATCTGGTTGTAGAAAATCTGCCTCAATAACTCCATAAGACCCATGAATGATGATGGTGACATTTAGGTAACTTAAATTTCCATTTTAGTCTTAGGGATTAAAGCATTTTTTTACAAAGAGATTTCATCAGTGGGCAGTTTCATATTTGAACAAGGGGGAAATGTCAATTGTGGGTGAAGATTTTCTTATATAGTTTAGACAGTGTCATGTGACAACTTGCTGGGGCAGCCTGCTGGAGCCTAGCAGCAGGTATAAAAAGGGGAATTTGACATGACAATCAGTCAGACGCTGACACTTGTTGATGCTGCATCGAAGAGGCCAGGGAATAGAAGAAAGAAGACATGCACCCAACACCAGAGCTGAAGACACCTCCGAAAGGTGGGGCCCCGCCACGACAAAACGGTAGAGGAGTAGGGGCCGAAACCGGATGTGGTTCCTCCTGATGATGCCTTCAGCTAACTGGATCCTAATCCACCAAGGGAAGGTATGTCGGTAGAAAGTAATTCAACAACGCGGGTTGATGAACCGTAAGACGTGTGGCCAGAACCTCCTGGAAAATAACCATAGCGAGGGACATTCCACAGTTGAATTAGAACAGTCACAAACAGTGAAAGAAGACATGCACCCAACAACAGAGCTGAAGACACCTCCGAAAGGGGGTGACCCGCCACGTCAAAACGGTAGAGGAGTAGGGGCCGAAACCGGACGTGGTTCCTCCTGATGAGGTCTTGAGCTAACTGGATCCTATAAAGGAGCTGTTGTGGTAGCAGACCACGAAACATGGTTGAAATTCCTCCTGATACAGGAGGCTCCTGATACAGGAGGCTCCTACCACTCTGGAATTTGAAACTTCCCACTATTATCTTTTATTGTTTGTGTATCTTTTTTTGTTGTTTTGGTGAGGTGAACTGACTCTTCTGTAGGACACAAGAGTTGAGATATAGACTCAAATCTGCTGTAGATTGTTAAAGCCAGGACAACTGTTTGAGTAGTAATTGCTGTTATGACTCACTGTTTATATAATAACAATTTCTTATATCATTTTATTTTTTAAGTTGTATTCTAGGAAATAAGAATGTCTTTGCTAAATTTACTTTAATTTATAGAAAGTTTCCTTTTTGTTTTTTAACTCATTTTTATTTGTCTCTCAGTTTCTTTCTTTCTTTCTACTTTTTAAAAAAATATTCCAGTCAGTTTTTGCTCACATATGTTACTTAAGTTTCGAATTTCAATTTTTTTCCTTCTTTTTCCTCTAGGAAAGTATGATGACTGGCCGGAAAAAAGTTGCCTTATTACCCACTTCCAGGTGTGATGGTGTATTGCAGCCACAGCAGCAGCATCATCATAATCATCACCATCACCATCATCATCACCACCATCACCACCATCATCACCAGCAACAACTACAACAGCAGCTACCACAGCAGCACAAAAAAGTTGTCATGACTCGGAAGAACCTTGTTGCACCCAAACAGTCTTCTATGGATTCTTCCCTCCTTCGGCCAAAGAGGAATATTCAAGTAAAAAATTTGGTGAGCTTCATTTGTGAATAATTTTTCTAGACATTTAAACATTTAAAAACACACACTTTCTTGTTTGTCTGATTCTTAAAATTTTAATTTCTTACATAAGCATGACGCCTAAGGTTCTTTTTTCTTTTAATGAAAGGGGATTAGGGAAATTAGGATACACATGGTTTCCTCCAAGAGCATTAGTGGTACAGTCCCAATTACAAATGGAAACCAGATTAAAGATTTAGCTTATCAAGAGTTTGTTACTATTCTACAGGTTTAATATTAGTTTCAAATTTTTCCCAGGAGAAGGAGTTAGTCGATTAAATCCTTCCCAGTACTCAACTGGTACTTCTTTTATTGACCCCGAAAGGAGAAAGGCAAGGTTGAACTCAGAATATAAAAACAGTTGAAATGCTGCTGAGAATTTTGCTTGGCATGCTAATTATTCTGCCACCTCACTGCTTTCTACAAGTTTAATATTAAGAATATTAAATTTAATTTCTTAGAATAAGGTTCAGGTTGCTATTATTCCTTTGTAATTGTATTTTAATTCTGTAATCTAAACTGAATACTGTATGCCCTATTTTGATCCCAATTTCTTTGTGAGATGTTAATATAAGTGACTAATGAGTCATTTAGTGAAAGTGTTCAATGTTATAATAAATTATCTAAAGTTAGTTATAATTACAAGATATTTTATTTAGGTTATGAATTGGTAGATTTTGTATCTTGAAAAATTTCTCGAAAGTTATGACTCTTTGCTTAGTTAGGGAGCATGCATATGTGTGTGTTTGAGTGTGTGTATAGATTTCAGATTTTGGCACAATGCCGGCAATTTCAGGGGTAAGTTGATCAAACATCGACCCCAGTGCTCAACTTGTGATTATTTTGTTGACCCTGAAAGGATGAAAGACAAAGTCATCCTCAGTGAATTTGGACCCAGAATGTAAAGATGAACAAAATACTGCTAATCATTCTGCCAGCTTGCTGCCTTATATGGGCTACAGATTAGATGTGTGGTTGGTGCAAGGTCCTAGCCAGATAGAAGATGGTTGATAAGTTCATAAAAGCAGAGAGATAGACTAAGAGTAAGTCTGCTAGAACAGAAGTTAGTCATTGGTATACTTAAGTGATGGAGAAGCAGAAAGTAGAGATTTGCTCATGTCTTGCAACATTAGGATCAGAACCATGAGGTATTCTGTATTGTAAGATTGTGATAGAGAAAAATTGGGTTGAGAATAATAGCAGTCAGTGCATATGTCCTTGCCTTATCATTGATAAAAAGAAGAAAAATCTTATTATGAGAAGTTGCAATAGAGAGAGAGAGAGAGAGCATTTCCCAAGTAAGCTCAACAGAAAGACTAGCTTATGGTTTGACAGCAGGGAAGGCAGGGAAGGATTGCTGGATGTAGTTACTGAGATACTGAAAATATTAAGCATGGAGAGATATGTGCTGCTCATGCACATAGCCAGATGGTGTAGCAGTATCTTCATTGACTGTTACAAGGATAAAGGAGAGACTCTAGTTAGAGTAAGTTACAGAGGTATCAAGTTGATGTCTAGGTTATGAAAGATATTGGAAGAGTCACAGCATAACTAATTAAGATGAGAATTAGTCTGGATAAAATGCAGTTTGGCTTGATGCTGGGAAGAGGCACTTCTAATATTCTCTTCCTCGTAAAACAGTCGGAGAAGTTTTTAATGAGGCATATACTGCTGTATCTAGCACTCATTGACTTATAAGACTTTGTTCTTAATCTGATGGTCACTAATCTATAGTTAGGTATATGGCAATATAAACTAATGGAGGCTTCATGGAGGCAAAGTGGCTGAGTTCCTTTCGAGTGTTAGGCCTCACAGAGGCAATGACTCAGACCTTTGGCATTATGTTGCGCTTGAGAAGAAGACCCATCAAGCTGAGCAAAATTGCAGTTGTGGCAGATACTGGTGTCATGCAAATTGGCACCCATGCTGGTGGCATGTAAACGCACCCCAGTGTCATGCAAATGGCACATAAAAGCACCCGTTACATTCTCTGAGTAGTTGGCATTAGGAAGGGCATCCAGTCATAGAAAACCATGCCAAATCAGACTGGAGTCTGGTGCAGCCTTCCAGCATGCCAACCCAGTCAAACCGTCCAACCCATGCCAGTATGGATAACGGACATTAAATGATAATGTTGATGATGATGTGTATGTTGGTGTATAGTGAAATGAAATAGATTTAGATTTCAGGCAAGGAAGCCCTACATAGGGAGTACTTGATGTTGGTTTCTTTTCAAAATTTCATATATCAAGAACCCTAGTGCTCCCGTGGGAGTTTACGTATGGGGAAAATTGTTGTTTAATCCCCTTATATTTGTATACCTATAATCAAAAGCATTCTAGCTGTGACTAATCTTTTTGTATTTTTTTCAGGTATTGTGTATCTAGGCTTATATTAACCAATGGGTTTTTCCCTTTTGTATGGCATGCATATGGGCCACAGAAGGGGTGACAAAGTAATATGTATTTAGGTTTATGTGATGTTTGTATTTGTGGAGGAAAGGTGATTTGTTGGATCAGCCCTGGGTTATATTTTTTGTGTTTTTTTGGTGGAAAATGTTAAGTGTTTTATTGTGTGGATGGTTCGCAAGCTACATTTGTACACAAAAGGGAAAGGAGTCATCTTGCCTGTGATGTTAAAAAACAAAAACGCATAACATTGAAAAATTGATCTTCATGGCATTTAAACTCAGAAACAGAGGTACAAATTTAAATACTGTTTGGTATTTTGTCCAGTGCAGTGCATTTTTTTCCTGCAACCTCACTCTAAAAAACAGAATAATAGGCACCCTATATCTTGACTGACACATAAATTACCTTATCAAACCAATTGCTGGCAGAAAATAAATAATAATAATACTTGTCAGTAACTTTGTCAGTGAACCAGTTTATCCAACAGTAAACTGTGATTCTTAACCCAGAAAATTGTTTAAGTAGAACTTTGATGCTGGCTGAAAAGAAAGCAAGTCATTTCTGTCTAGTCCTCCTTGGTCATATTTATCTTATTTAATTTAGCTGAGGTTAACTATAGTTCACCAGACCAAAAATTCTCATGACCTAGTTACTTACATGTGAGACTAAGGTTTTTAAAAAAATGTTTTTCTTGACCTGAATAATAATGGCAACTGGTGTCCATGTCTTTATATTCTCTCTAACCATTATATATATAATATAATATAATATATGATGATGATGATGATATAAATATGTGCATATATATATATATATATATATATATATATATATATATATATATATATATATATATGTGATCTGGATTCTTGACTGATGAGAGAAGGCTGTGAATGACCTGTCCTTGTTTTTTGCTGTCGTCTTTTTGTTGTTTTTCCTGTCTGTCTTTGTATCTCTGGATGTTTTATTGTTGTCTGTTGTGCGTTCTTGTTCCATTTTGGGGATTTATATATATATATATGCGAGAGAGAGAGAGAGAGAGAGAGAGAGAGAGATGTGTGTGTGTGTGTGTATATATATATATATATATATATATATATATATATATATATATAATAGAAGTTAAAAATGCAGTAAGAATAGTTAAAAAATGTTTTTTTAAATATATTTAAAGATTTAACCAGTTTCAATGTTATCAGTGTAAACTGTGAAACCAGTTAAATATAGGTAGATATCATACAATATTGATAGACTTAGATGCTCCAACTGATTTCATCATATTGTTGAATCAAGTAGATGACATACTCATTGTATTAATCTGCAAGGTGGCTGAGTATTCCACTGATTCATGCCAATAGTGTAACACAACACACACACAAACGCACAAAAGCTTTCTGGTCCTTTATTTGAAATGGGTCTTTTCTTTGTATAATATCTATCCTCATTATTTTTTTTTTCCTGACTGTGTGCATTTGGTTTTTGTATGTTTCCTTTTCACTTTTAGATATTTTACCTCATGTCATTCTTCAGTTAATTATTTTCTCTAGATTTATTTATTATTTGCCTTATTATGAACATAGGATGGATGGACTTGAGAATTTTAATGTTTAACTGCTTTAAAAGTTCAAGTAGTGGGGCATGTAGCTAACACATTTAATGTAATGCATCAAATAATTTAAAAAAATTATATTATGTCTGTCAAGATGAAAAAAGAATACACACTCACAGAGAGACATCATGCTGGTGCTACATAAAGAGCACCTGTGCTGGTGCCACATAAAAAACATGACTGGGGTCTGGTGCAACCCTCGGGCTTGCCAGTGTCACAATATCAAGGTATGGAATAACACGCGCGCACGCACACACACACACACACACACACGCACATGCAACGGGCTTCTTTATACAGTTTCTGTATACCAAACCCACTTAATTGATTACTTCTGGCAAAGGAAGGTAAGGGAAACAACTCTGAAATTTAAACTAATTAGAATTATATTGAATGAGGCCTTGGGGTTGATCATTAACTTTGGCAAGTGCAATGACAATTCCAGACATGCTTCAATGTTATTAGACTTCCACAACAAAATGTAGTTTTACTATCCACTTAACTGTTTGTTGTGTAGTGATTCCTGGGTGCCCCCTCTCCACAACTCTTTTTGTTACTATACTTCCACTTACATACATTGCCTTTATTTCTGTCAGTTTTGAAAATAATGAATTTACTAAAAGAGCTTGGTCATTATTAAGCTGGTGCTCAGAACAAACTAACGCAGGATTTTGATGGAAGATTCTAATTTAGAGCACTTTAAATTAGGAAATTTGTATCGCAGAACCAGGGTGGTCACAGGTAAATTAGTATTAAAAGAGTTAAAGGTGCTTGCTTGAGTAACTGAAGTGTTAGTGTTATTCCACAGTAACTTCATCGTCATCATTGTCATCATTTAACATCTGTTGTCTATGCTGGCATGGGTTGGACAGTTTGACCAGAACTGGCATGGCTGCTACAGCTGGATGCCCTTCCTAACATCAACTACTGTACAGAGTTTGCTGGATGCTTTTATGTGGTACCACATAGGTGGTTTTACATGACACTGCATGAGTGCTTTTACATGTTGCTGCATAGGCACTTTTATGTGTTGCTACACAGGCTTTTACACATTGCTGCATGGGCTCTTTTATGTGTTGTCACATGAGTGCTTTTATGTGTCGCTGCACAGTAATCTAGTGACATAGTAGTCGACTACACTTTCATCCTAACTCATCATCATCATCGTTTAACGTCCACTTTCCATGCTACATGGGTTGGACGATTTGACTGAGGACTGGCGAATCAGCTGGTTGCACCAGGCTCCAATCTGATCTGGCAGAGTTTCTACAGTTGGATGTCCTTCCTAACGCCAACCACTCTGAGAGTGTAGTGGGTGCTTTTTACGTGTCACCAGCACGAGGGCCAGTCAGGCGGTACTGGCAGCAGCCATGCTCAAATGGTGTTTTTTTTTTACGTGCCACCTGCATAGGAGCCAGTCAAGCGGCACTGGCAACAACCTCACTCGAATGTTTTTTCGTGCCACCAGCACAAGTGCTGTTGATAAATTAAGTACTAGGTATGCATCAGTTTGGTTATCTGTGCCACTGTAAGAAATCAATATATTTATTATATAGCTGTTTACCTGAGATGGTTGGACTCTGCATGTTTATGATGATCATGTTGCAGTAAAACAGACAAATATGCATATATGCACACACACATGCACATATGAAATAATAGAGGTCCTTTGCAGGACCGGCCCTAGGGTTGCTGGCACTCCAAGCTAGATGAACTTTGGCATCTACAAGCTGATGGTCGTGGAAATTTCCTTCTCTTTGTCACACATCCTCCATGGCACCCTGAGCAACTGCCTGAGTTTCCAGTTCCTTGAGCCAGCCCTGGTTATTTGCTCAGGAACCCATTTTTGGTTTTGCTGTTGCATCTAATATTGTTTCAGGTTTTGGTCAAAAGTGAATAGTATGGAGGAAAAGGGGGTTAGTTGATACTACTAACCTTAGTATTGAACTGATACTTTATTTTATTGACTCTGAAAGGATGTGATGCAAAATTGAGCTTGGTAGGATTTGAACTCAGAATGTAAACAATGCTGCAAAGCATTTTATCCTATGCCTTAACAATTCTGCCAGTACATTGCTTTAAAAGTTTTGAATTTTGGCGCATGGCCAGGAATTTTAGTGTAGGAGTAGGTTGATTATATCGACCCCTAGTGCTGAACTGGTACTTATTTTATTGCCCCTGAAAGGATGAAAGGCAAAGTTGACCATAGCGGAATTTGACCATAAAGAGTTGGGGAGAAATGCCTCCAAACATTCTGTCCAGCACACTAATGATTTTGTCAGCTTTGCCTTGGCAGTAATATTAATCATAATATTTACCAGAGGAATTAAATGATTAGGAGAGTCAATACTAAAGTGGTGGTGGCATTGGCTATGCTGCTACTGTTGTTGTCATTGTGTGTGTGTGTTTGCCCTTGTTCTAATTACATAATTCATCGTTCTGGGTCAAAACCAGGACTGATTTTTACCTTTCATCCTCTGGGTAGGAGTAGTAGGTAGGTAGGTAAAATGAACAATAAAAGAACTAACTAGTGCCCATAACAAATCAATGTGGGAGCGATTATATTTACTACATTTGTTTTCCTAAAAATAATGCTTTTGTGTTTATGCAGTGTGGGGAAGAGAGGGGTATATTCAGATATCGGAAATAAGGATTTCTGTGATAAACTCACTGCAAACTAAACCCATTGTTTAGTTTTCATGACTAGTTCCTTTCTTTTCATTCAGACCACTTAATTTTTTTCCCTCTCCTTCCTTTACTCATCTAAATTTTATATGATTGTGTGACATTCATACCGTTTACATGCATGTAAAAAGTATTGGTATGAGTGTCACACAGTCTTAATATTTCCTTTCATTCCTACAAACTGAAATGTTGCGAAATTGTAAATTAGATATTTATCGCATGTGATTCCAATACTAAGTAAATAGAGGCAGGAGGTATGGCTGTGTATTTAAGAAGCTTGCTTTGTAACCACTTGGATTCTACTTCAGTCCCACTGTGGCACTTTGGGTAAGTGTCTTCTAGTATAACTCTGGGCCAGCCAATGCCATATGAGTGAATTTGGTAGATGGAAACTGTGTAAAAACCTGTATGTGTGTGTGTGTGTGTGTCTTTGTCACCCCCACCTGCTTGTCAACTGGTGTTGATTTTTTTCTTTATTCTTTTATTCTTTTACATGTTTCAGTCATTTGACTGTGGCCATGCTCGAACATCGCCTCAAAGAGTTTTAGTCAAATAAATCAACCCCAGGACTTATTCTTTGTAAGTCTAGTACTTATTCTATCAGTCTCTTTTGCCAAACTGCTAAGTTACAGGGATATAAACACACCAACATTGGTTGTGAAACAATGATGAGAGACAAATACACAAAGACACACACACACACACACACACACAATGGGCTTCTTTCAGTTTATGTCTACCAAATCCACTCTCAAAGCTTTGGTTGGCCCAAAGTTGTAGTAAAAGACACTTGCCCTAGGTGCCACACAGTGGGACTGAACTTCAAACCATGTGGTTGGAAACAAGCTTCTTACCACACAGCTAAAATATTTACATTTTTACAATTTAGCAAAAGAGATTGATGGAACAAGTACCAGGTTTTAAACAAAAACAGAAGCACTAGGTCAGTTTGTTTAATCCTTTAAAAGCAGTTCTCCAGTATGACCACAGTCCAATAATTGAAACAAATAAAAGATAAATACATTGAATTTTCATGATCAATGCCTCTATCAATGTAAGATCAGTTATATTAACATTAATGGATTTTTTTTTACCAACTTAGAGGAGGAAGGGGCAGTGCCTATGTAATTCTCTGAGCCTCTGAGACTGGTATGAAGAAAAGACAAAAGTTATTCTCAGTGGCCTCTGCTAAAAATACCTAAAAGAGAAGTGGTGGTGTGGAGCCAGGCAGTATGTTAAGTCTACCACCTAAGAGCAGAAGTTTTCTCTCTGACAAGCTTCCACTTATTCTTGTTGTCATCGTCATCGTCATCGTCATCATTTAACATCCATTTTCTACACTGGCCAGAGAATTACATCAAACTTCAAAGTCGGCTCTGACATGGTTTTGGTGGCTGGATGCTCTTCCTAATGCCTACCATTTTACAGTGTGTACTGAGTGTTTTTTTATATAGCACCAGCACTAGTGAGGTCACCAAGTGATGCGCATTGAACTGAGGGAGTAGTAGTATTAATAGAGATGGCTTTGTGCAAGGTGATGAGAGGCTAAATTATGATAGAGGGACATATATGGTTACTCCATTTGGAAAAGAAAAGAGATTGTGGTGAAGACAGGTTGACCTGTGGTTAAAATAAAAGGCATTTATTGCTCAAGGTTCTGCTCTGTACAATTAAAGCATCTCTTATCTGACAACTGACTTGGTAGACACCCACAAGATTATACACCATCTTTCCTACAACAACTTTGGGCACCTTTTTGAATTTCATATGTCTCACACTTGTGCACATCTCTAAGATTGTCAAGAAGGCTGAGAGTGTCTTAGCATCACCCAGTAAGACCTTTGTCATCCACTCTCCAGCTATTTATTTAAAGCTGTATACGACTATGGTATTTCCACACTCTCTGAGTTTGCATCATCAGCCTGGAACCCCTATCTTGGTCGGCATGTCAATCTACTGGAAACTTTTCAGAAACATGCAACCAGACAAATATCCACAAGGTAGCATCTACCTTACTCTAAACATTTTGCTTACCTGGGCAGGGATACATTAAAGCTCTGTTGTCTGGCAACTGACTTGGTAGACATCCGCAAGATTATCCACCATCCTTCCAACAACAACCTAGGGTACCTTTTTGAATTACAAACTCAAAAAGCAACACAGCACTCATGGTTTTCGGAAACAGTTTATCATAAACTATCTGCATCAGTTGTTCACTGTTGGAACACTAGATCCTTCAAAACTTCCATGCTTCCTGAAATTCGTCAACAGTACACCTGATGTGCCCCACTTTTTTTTAAAAATGATTCGTTTATTGTTCACTTCCTGTGCATATTCTATGTACAGTTTATACACTTTTGGCTACTTTTTCTGGTGAGTTGTAGTGCATCTGAACACTGTATACAATAAATTCATTACTATTAAGCTTGAAATCACATAACTGGGAGGGGCGAGAGGGACGTTGTGATGTTTATTTTTTTACAAGAGGCATTAATGGCCAGTCAAATAAAATAGTCACCTCTAATTATCAAACCTGGGTCCAGTAATGGAAATAGGTTTAGGGACTAGGAGTATGTTTAAAATCTGTGAGGCTGAGGTTGGGAAGGTTAGCTGCTATAAGCCCCGACCCACCACTCCTTAAAAGTAGAAGTAAAATAGCTTAAGAATAAGGAGATGTCATGCCTCTGTGTACCCTTTGCCTGTTTTCATTGTTCTCTTAACCAAACACCTTTAGTTTGGCAGAAGCTTACAACCTATGTTACTGTGATCACTACTCACTAAGACAAAGAAATATATTGAAATAATTTGTTCTAATGAGGTAATTATGTGGTCATTCTATCTGCTAGAAATAGCAGCCAAATCTTCCTCAAATCATATCTTACCATCTTAAAAAATATGGACAATGTAGTTCTGGATGACAAGACAGTTTACTTCTGGTTAAATAAGACAACCACTACCACCACCACCAACAACAACAGCAGTTTGTTTCAGTGGGATTACTGACTAACTGATGAGTGTTTTGTTATGTAGCAGTGTTAAATGCAAATCCTCTCTATTTCTATATTTGTCTGTCCCACTAACCTAAAAGACAGAAAAGGATAATTTCATTGAAAGTTATGTCTGTCAGGTATTCATCAGTTATGTATATGGACCATTGTCATATAGTGCCAAATCTTTTATTAGATCTTAGTCTCTCTCTCTCTCTCTCTCTCTCTCTCTCTCTCGCTCTCTCTGTATATATATATATCTATTTATAGATCCAGTGTTATACAATATAGAACAAGCCTTGTGAAGCTGATGAATTTTCTGATATAAAGAGTTTTGCATTGCTTCATAGTGTGGTGGTCTATACAATGTGTCTGTTGTGTTTGTCTCCAAATCAGCTCCAATGAAGTAGACTAATGATCAAGATCATTCCTTCTATCAGTAGCTCATCATTTTGCATACGTAGGACAAAATTTCCCATTGTATCTTTCCTTCTTGTTTGACTGTTGATATATGAGATTTAGTTGCTATTTCTAGCAATCATGAAGAGCAGTGGTTCCCAAAGTGAGCAGTATTGCTGCCCTGGGAGTGGTGGAAAGTTCCAAGGGGATATTGAAGAAAGGTGGGGGCAATAATGGGGTAGCGATTCATGTAAAATGTGGGGCGATAATTGGGTAGCGATTCATGTAAAAACAACAAAATAATGGGTTCGTCAGGTTAAGTTTTATTTGTGAAATACAGTTGCTTTGAATTTGCTTCAGAAAGAGGTCTATGTTTGTGATGGTTAGTTGGGGTGGGGGTGCTAGGAACATAGTCAGGGTATCAAGGGGGTGGCAGCCTGAAAAAGTTTGTGAACCACTGATGTAGGGGATACCTCAAGATTGGGAAGCTGTATGAGATTTGATATTAAGTGGATAATTTATTGGATTATAAGTTCATGGATCTTGGGTTCAGGTCCACCGCAAATATTTCCTTGTAACTTAGGCCATGACAAGACGATATATACTTCAGTTCTCTGTCTTTGTGGGGAACGGATATTAAATGTTCTAGAAATGTCATAGACTGGTATCATATCTTGGAAGGAAGGTGGTGGTGATGGTGGGGAATTAAACAATGGTTTTGGACCATTGTGATTAGAAAAAACTAGTTGGAGTAGGCATTTGGACCAGGCTTCTGCTGGCAGATCTGGTCTAAATGCTTGCAACTAAGAGTGGATTCTGTTAAAGGCATCCATAGCCAGGTGACCATCACCATTAGTTGAGGCAGTGTTTTATGCCAGTGAGAAAAGCAATTTGATGTACAAAAATGTAGTACTATGTTTGCTGAACTATATTTATCACACTCTAAATGTTGACAGAAATATCGTTAAATGTCTGAATGAATACATACATATTTAGTTTAGTAACATCTTTAGAGAATGATTTACACAGATATCACAGTGATATAGTTTCTCTCTTGTATAAATATGTTTGTGTTTTGTTATTTGAGAAAATGATTTACATAGATAATACTGAATACATTTGAGTGTAAGTTAAATTTCACAGGGTATCCTTTACCACAGATATCACAGTAATGTAGTTTCTCTCTTGCATGAATAGGTTTGTGTACAGTTAGCATATTTCTGTAAGATATACATGTTTTTTCTGATACCAACCTTCTTAGTTGACTCTTACAACATGGGATATCTCTTCTTACAAACCAGGATACATATAGTGTGCTTTGTGTGAACAATTGTATTAAATTTATGTTGTATTGTATTGTGTGTGTGTGTGTGTGTTGGTTGATATAATAGCCATGAGCTCAACATACTGAGCAATTTATCAACAATATTATCATAAATTCAAATCTTACCACACCCATTGTATAGTCTCAGAGCAAGGGAGAAAACTCTGCGTTGCTGTAGGCATACCAAGGTCATTGGCACTGTCTCTCTGACTAATTATTAATTAACTGGCTTCTATTTAATGGTTGAGTAGTTATCAAACAGATGGGCATCCACCTGTAAAGACAATTCATCACAATGGTCAAATACATGCTGGCTTTCATTCCATTGTGTTGCTGTATTTTGAATACCTCATTTAACATTGCAGCAGTTCAGTTAGTAGTAGTTACTGGAAATAAATAGCCAGATCACCTTGGAATGAACAGCCATAGCCCTGTGTTGACCATTTATATTGGTTCACAAGGTCATTGGATACTGCATTGCACAAGACTTTATTGGAAAGAAAATTTTCTTTCCTATCAACATTAAGCCATCGACATTAAGATGATGATGATGATGATGATTGTGATTTATTACAGTTCATTATTTTGCAGTCTGTAGTGTTAGATATTAGCTATTAAATTATGTAATTTCTAAAGAAAGTCATGTTATTCAGAACATTTGTGTGTGCGTGTGCATTTGTATGCATGTACACTTCCTTTTTCTTTCTCTGTCTTATACACACACACACACACACACTCATTCAAGTTTAAAGCCAAAATCTTAAAAGTAATGAGAAAAAGATTTATTTTTTTTGCGAAAGAAATTCTAGGAACAAAAAATAAATGAAAATGTTTTGATAACTTTTTACATTATCAGGATATTTAAAAATTGATATGTGATAAAATAATATATATGTCATATATATATATATATATATATATATGTATGTATGGTTGAGTGAAAATTTATAAAGAATTTTTATGATTTCCCTCTACCACCAGTTACAAAAACAAAAACAACTCAAAACATTTTTGAATAAACTGCTTTGTACAGCTGGGAAAAAATAATTGGTTAACTGTTAATATCTAAGCCTTATAGACGATGATTTGAACAAAAGACAATAAGGGTTTGTAACTGAGTTCTAATTCATCATTTGTATTGTTAATGTTCTCATAGAATGTATGAAAGTCACAACATCCCCTGTTTTTCTTTTTCTGTATATATCCCTTCATTTTATTTTAGAGGGAACATGTGACAGGTGTAGACTCAGTAAGATATGCGAAGCTAAGTAAAAGCATGGTTGTTTTGGAATACAGCCTCATCCCCTGCAACACTCTCCAGCAGAACATCCCTAATCTTGTGGGCTTGTATGTGTTGGGGCCATGTCAAAAGCACTTGTGTTGGCGCTGTGTAAAAGTACCCAACACACTCTGTAAAGTGGTTGGCGTTAGGAAGGGCATCCAGTTGTAGGAACCATGCCAAAACAGACAGGGAGCCTGAACAGACCTTCACCTGGTCAGCTCTCGTCAAACCCATGCCAGCATGGAAAACGGACGTTAAATGATGATAATGATGATGATGATATGTTGGTTGGGTGGTTAAGAAGTTTGCATCACAACCATGTGGTTTCAGGTTCAACCCCACTTAATGGCACATGGTCAAATATATTTTACTATAGCCCTAGGCTGACCAATAGAGCCTTTTCAGGGAATTTGGTTGATGGAAACTCTGTGTGTGTGTGTGTGTGTATGTGTGTGTGTGTGTGTGTGTGTGTGAGTGTGTGTGTGTATGTGAGAGAGAGAGAGAGAGAGCACATCAGTTAGTGACACACCTTAAAACCCAACACATGTTGTAGAAAATGAATGTAAAATGCTGGGCTTACCAACCAAGTTGCATTAACTGGATTTAAGAACTATCAGTCTCTGACATTGTTGGTCTCTCAAAAGGCATAGCTGTTGTTGTTATTGTATAGTCACTGAGTGGCCAAACTTATGACACTTACACTTAGTCAAATGACCAGGTCTGCTCCTGATATCTCATCTCTGACATGTAGTGGTTTACCATATGAAGTAATGGGTGAGCCTATTGCATAATGTTGTATAGTCCCAGGTCAGCTTAAGTGAGCTGACATATAATCAAAGATGTTCCAGCTATTACTATCCCTTGTTTTGTATACCAGCAACTTTATTGTCTGATTGTACCGTTCCCTTTTTCAAGATAATAGGGTGTAATTTTAAGGAAGACCAGGTAATTCCTAATTGGATGACAACTACACAGAGTTCGTTCATTGGTTCTTTGCATTGTTTTCTTTTTTTTTTACTGTTGAAGTTCTAAGGGGCACTATTTATAGGATAGGAAGAGTTGTTGACTGAATTAACTGCAATTTCTTACTAGTACCTATAATGGTGACCAAACAAGCTGAAAGTTTGGTAGTTCCTCTCCAGGCGGTAGCACTGCTTTAGTGTTGTAAAGAAGGGACAACCCAGTCACCCTAAGATTTAGCAGCGATGTAAAATAGCTTTGATTACTAGCTGTACTAGTATTTTAGTAACTTGCTGTAGTAACTTCTACTCCTTGTGTGTATATAGAAAGGAGAGGGGTCACCCCTATCAAGTTAATTTATTTAAGATCAGTTATATTAATTCTTTCATGGTATCCCTATAATCCAGTGGGATAAGACACTCAGGTCAATTTTTGTAGAGAATAGCCTTGTAGCTCATTGTATCCACCTCATTGGATTACTGATGCTTGTACTTATTTTTATCTCCAATAGCAGAATCAGTGAACTCAGTTCAAGTCATACAGTCCAACACATTCCTGTTTCTATTTATTCACTACCATATCTTTACTTTATCATATCTTACAATAATAAATTAAACTATCCTTCTATGCATACAATAACAAAGATGAATTGCATGTAATTCATAACAATTAAAATCAGATTTAAATATTTATTCATTGATCTAACATGTTATTCTCCTCACTCATTAAGAATGATCGATAAATTAGCTTTTGTTTTGACTACAATAAATATGATGACCTGAAGCAAATTGTGTTCCTTACTCTCTGTGCAGATGCATCCCTGGGTAATATGCATGTGATAATGATAACATTAGTACTCTGGCACAAATGTTTAGGTCACAGGTGAAAGTTTACAACTATCAGCTCTTGCATATAAGTTTTCAATTTTTGCCTTCTTGTTTTGTTTTCAATGCAGGAATATAATATAGTTGATAGATATACTGTTGGCACCCAAATTATCTTCCTTAAAAGTATCTGGCAAACAATGTTATAGTTATCTAAAACAAATTTGTTATTTGAGAAATACAGCTGGTTGAGTTAATATGGTGTCACTTTAGCAGGTAATGGCTCTGGTTCACAAGCTTAATTCTCAAATAGTGCCATCCACCTAGGTGAAAGTAAATGTCACAGAGTGGAAACAACTCATTGCTCTCAGAACTAATTAATGATTTCATGGCCAAAGCACTTGCCTCTCTTATGGCACAGTCTTCATCATCATCATCATCCTCATCCTTTAATGTCTGTTTTCCATGCTGGCATGGGTTGGATGGCTTGACAAAAACTTACTACATCAAGTTCCACGGTCTGTGGTCTCTGGCCTTGCCAGTTTCTGTCAAGCCATCCAACCCATGCCAGTATGGAAAATGGACATTAAATGTTGTTGATAATGATGATGAAGACTGTGCCATAAGAGGAGTAAGTGCTTTGGCCATAAACTCATTAATTAGCTCTGAGAGTGGTAAATAGGTGTAAATAGGCATTAAGAGTTGGTACAAGCTCACTGTTGTAAGTTTGAGCTGCACTTCATATGTAGTTCATTTGCTTACAATGATCACTTATATGAATTCCTGTTATTGAGTGTAGCTCAATTAAAGATGATGTTGTTTATCCTCTCATTCTTTATGTATACTCTGTAAAACTAAGTTTTTAAGGGGGTGCTCCTACAACTCATGAGGTTATACAGTGTAAGATAAATACCTATAAATACCTCCTTATAACCCCTGATATTCTTTTAAGGACTGGTGTTTAGTTCCAATTTCATGGTATCAAGTGTATCAGGAATAAATTTTTCCTTCAATAGGATGTCAGTCTATTGTAGATTACATTCCCAAGTGATCAAGGACATACTCTCTCTCTTTTACTTGTTTCAGTCATTTGACTGCGGCCATGCTGGAGCACCACCTTTAGTCGAGCAAATCGACCCCAGGACTTATTCTTTGTAAGCCTAGTACTTATTCGACCGGTCTCTTTTTGCCGAACCGCTAAGTCACGGGGACGTAAACACACCAGCATCGGTTGTCAAACACACATAGATATATATATATACATATATACGACAGGCTTCTTTCAGTTTCCGTCTACCAAATCCACTCACAAGGCCCAAGGCTATAGTAGAAGACACTTGCCCAAGGTGCCACGCAGTGGGACTGAACTCGGAACCATGTGGTTGACATGAAGACAGTTGAAAATAAACTGCTTCATTCATAAGCAAAAAAAAAAAAAAAAAAAAAAGCCAGCATTGAATTTGAACTAATGGCTCTTTAGTTCTCTAGTTCATTTTAGATTCACAATTGAGACCATGCTGGAGCACCTGTGAACAGATAGTTGACTAACTATCCATTCAGCTATTCCACTTCTGTAAAAGTTTATTGGGCTTTTATCCTTTCTTTTACTTGTTTGTTATTGGACTGTAGTCATGTGGGTGCTCTGCCATAAAGGGTTTAAAAAATAAAAAAAATGTGCCCTTTTAAAGCCTAGCCAGGCTCACGGGCCCAGTTTCCTTGTTTCAATGGCGTATGTGTTCCCCAGCTGGACAGGACGCCAGTCCATCACAGTGTTACTCATTTTTGCCAGCTGAGTAGACTGGAGCAACGTGAAATGAAGTGTTTTGCTCAAGAACACAACGCGTCACCTGGTCCAGGAATTGAAACCACAATCTTACGATCATGATGCTGACACCCTAACCACTAAGCCACGTGCCTCCACCATAAAGGGTTTAGTTGAACAGATTGACTCCAGTACTTACTTTTAAGTCTGGTGGTTACTCTATCAGCCTTTTTTGCTGAATCACTTATAGGGTTATAAACAAACCAACACCAGTTGTCAAGTGGTGGTAGTGTGGGGCAAACGCAGACTTACATGCACACACACATATTTATATAATAGGTTTCCACACAGTTTCTGTCTACTAAATTCACTCACAAGGTATTACTCAGCCCAGACCACTTGCCCAAAGTGCTGTATAGTGAAACTGAACCCAAAACCATGTGGTTGGAAAGCAAGCTTCTTAACCACACAGCCACACCCGTTCGTCTATTAATTAATTTTAATCAGGTTTCAGATGTTGTTAAATTTTGAGATAACTAGTTAGATCAATAACTGTAGAGAGCATAAAACCTTATTTACAGAATGCCACAGTGTTGAGATTAACAGGTGAATATAATGCTGTTGTGCAGACCCTTTATCTAATCCATACCAGCATGGAAAAGAGCACTCTTCACCATCACCACCATCACCATAAGGAAGATGGTAGAGGTGGTTGATGGTAATGATAATGTATGCATTCTTGAGAAAAGCAAGTTAAAGCTAGGGAGTAAGTTAGCTATATAAACTTATATTTTTATTTCTCTCTGTTTACTGTAATCAGGAGGAAGATGAGTCATTGTTGCTGCTTTTGCTAATAATAATATTGGTCTTGTTATTTTACTGAGTTTCAAAACTATTTCTTACATAAGCATTGGAATCTGAAATTGTGTGGATCTTGCATTGGAATCTGAAGTGGATCTTGGACTTAGCTCAGCAGAAACTATACTTAAATGCAGCAAGCTGGCAGAATCGTTAGCATGCCAGGCGAAATGCTTCGCGGTATTTTGTCTGCTGTTATGTTCTGAGTTCAAATTCCACCGAGCTCGACTTGGCCTTTCATCCTTTCGGGGTCGATAAATTAAGTACCAGTTATGCACTGGGGTCGATGTAATCGACTTAATCCCTTTTGTCTGTCCTTGTTTGTCCCCTCTATGTTTAGCCCCTTGTGGGCAATAAAGAAATAAGAAACTATACTTAAATACTGTCTGCCTTCTCTGCCAGATTTTAATAATAACTTTCTATTAGGTAAGAAGTTTGCTTCTCAGCCACATGGTTCTGGATTCAGTTCCACTGTGTGGCACCTTCCTTGCTCTTCCTGGACAAAGGAAGGCAGCAAAACAATCTTCACAATGGATTTAACCAATAGCTGGATCTGTTCTGCACACAACAGCAGCTGTTCAACAGGTCAGCAATGCTTGGACATAGAATCAGTGTATGCAGAATGGTCTCATTTTCTTTGCTTGCATCTTCAGTCATTCCCAGTTGACAGCATTTCCATATATGTAGAATTTATGTTTATCCATCAATGCCTCTTCACTTCACCATAGAACCGCTAGGTCAGGGATTTCGGCGATCTTACGGTACAAGTCCTAAATATTGGCCTTTTCCGTAAAAAGTGTTGGAGAGAAACAGGGAAAAGACGTTATAAAAGCGAAAGACATACAGAGAGCGTGATTTATTTTGAAGGGTTTAGGGTTAGGGAATTCTGTCCGTAACCCTAACCCTAAACACTAACCCTAACCCTAAAACCCTAACCCTGACACTAAAACCCTAACCCTAACACCGTAGTGAAGATCGTGCGGGTGTTACGGAAAAGGCTGATATTTAGGACTCGTACCGTAAGATCGTCGAGATTTCTGGAAGTTATCCATAGTCCTTGTGCTGAAAGTCTCCAGGAACAAATCTGCCAGATGATTATTGTCAATGCACACAATTTCCACATGAATGTCGTTATTGCTCATCCCCCACCACTAGGATTCTGAAATGTCTGATAAGGGTGTTTACTTGGTGCTTGCAGTGTGGGTATATTATCTGAGGTTCTTACTGTGAAATGGGATGTGATATGACTTGTTAATGGTGATGATTATGCTTAATTACTCTTTATAGTGTTTTGTGTTTTACATTAAATACAAATGTTTGCTTATTTTCTATTTTCCTGCAGCTTATTATTTTTTTAAATTTCATTATTCAGTTGTTTGATGCTGAGTTTATTTTCGTTGTGTATATATTGCATTTGATGTTTTTCCCCCCTCCATGAGGTTGGCTATTTCTGGTCTGTGGTAATAGTGGTTATATGTTTTGATGTTGCCTTGTGGGATATATGTACTTTTTTTTTTTTTTTTTTAGATGTGTCTATAATTATTTTGTTGAATATGTGTTCTGCAGTGTTTCTCTGTTGGTAATTATTGTAGTATTGCTGAATTCTGAGCAATCTTTATCCAGTTACTTGATGGAACTTGTTTCTTTGTGCTTTTTTGAAATTTGTAAAAGTGTTTTTGTTTTCTTCATTTGTGTGTGAATATCTTGCGGTAATTGGTATGTACTTTGAAGAAAGTTGGGAAATTGTTTGGCAAGTGATGGTGATAGCTATTGTGTGGTAGTCAAGAGTTGTAGTTGTTTATCAAGTGTCTGGTGTGTGTGGATGTGCTTGTGTTTGCATCATCATCATCATAATCATTTGATGTCCATTTTCCAAGCTGGTATGTGTTGGATGGTTTGACTGAATCTGATGAGCTATAGAACTGCACTGAGCTCCTGTGCTTCTATGGCTGGATGCCCTTCCTAAAGCTAACCACTTTACAGAGTGTAATGGTTGCTTTTTACATGCCGCCAACACTAGTGAGATCACCTGCAAGACAAAAGAATAAGAAAGGAGAAAATAGTCTCCTCAACTATTAGGGGGGAAGGAGGGGCAGTGGTTCTATGCCAGGTGTTGAGAAGTTAAAGTGTGATAGAGGGACAAGCCCGGGTGTCTTGTTATAGAAGCTACCCTGCAATGGGTGGGAATAGCTGGAAAGGAGATAGAGATGGTAGTAACAGGATGCCAGAGCATCTCACAATACAAAAGGGTGGATATGAGAGGATACAGACAATGTATGATGAGGAAGAGGGGAGAGCAATGGATCAATAGATGGTTAGAGATAGAAGTATAGGTAAATTTAATGAGTGATGAACAAAGGTGGAGGTGTCATTGATGAGAAATACCAGTATGTTGATGTAATTTGTTTAGGATGTAAAGGAAGTCTAGCTGAGATACTACATCACCTCTCTTGTTATCTAGCTGTACTATATAAAAACCAGGTGTTGAAATGCATTGAAGTTTCCTCTAATGATGTCTTTTTTTTTTTGTGAGAATGCTAAAGTGCTGTAGCTGGCAGATGTAATCTGAGATGGTCGATGTGGTGAAAAATGGCATAGATATATTTATTAATACACTTTGCTTGGTTAGTTTTTATTTTGAAAGTTTTGCATTTTTAATGTAGTCATTCACTGTTAGTTTATGAATGTCATTTGTTATATTTTTATATTGAATACACACTTTTACATGTTGTTAGACCAAAGGATCTTGCTAGTTCGATTTTGGCATAATTTGGAATTGTGAACGAATTATGTTCTGGTAGTAAGAATATTCCTTGGATTATTGCTATATGAATATTGTAAGTTATGATAAAATCTTTTAGTTCCATGAAGGTGTTTTTAATGATGTTAATGTCATCATCATCATCATCATTACTTGATTTCTATGCTGGGATAATTAGACAAGTCATCACAGTCCAAGTCAGTTCTTATTTGGAGTTACTGTTCACCTAGACTGGTCACAAGACCTTGTTTTACTTTTATTTACAATTTGTTAGAGAAGTGGGGAGACTTGGTTTCTATGATTGCATTCCCTTCCTAATGCCAAACACTTAACATAAGTGTACTTTATACATTTTATTGTGGCACCAACACTAGAGAAGTTGCCATGTCCTTAATGAAACTAAGGAACTGTTGTCCCCATGTCTCTCTACCTGCTCATTGACACTAGTGCGGTTGCTGCTTCGTATCCCGATTCGCGAGTCCTCGCCACTCTGTAATGTATACTTTTTACTCAAGGTGATGTGGCTGAGGAGGTGAACAGAAGAGAGGCTTGCAAAATTGTTTTAGATTCTATACTTTATATAAACTTTTTAGTTTTTGTGTATGAACTGTATATTTTAAACCTGCAACGTTGTGACATTGGGAAGGTATATAGCAACGGTATATTTTGTTTTTGTCGCTGTTGTTGTTTACTGTTAGTGTTATCGTTATTTTTCTTGTGAAGGCGTGTTTTTCTGGATTGTTTAGATGTGTCTGGTCATGATAGAGGGTCGTCGTCGTCATGGTAGAAGTGGTGGTGGTGACATTGATAGGTCATTGTTGTCGTAATGGTTGTTGTTAGTTAAACCTATATCAGCCTTGATTGACAAGACTTACGGTTAACAACTTAATAGCCATGGCCATCTCGTCTTTTCCAGGCAGTTTCTATAGAGTTACAGCGTTCAACATATCCATTATTTTGAAACGACATGGGGTGATCTGATGCAGATCTAGCTGCTGTTTTTAACAGGTCGAGGCACCCTCGTTTGCTCGTAATAGTAGTGCTAGTAGCTAGTCGCCGCCGTAGTAGTAGTAGTAGTTGCAAAAGCGGTGGTGGTAGTAATGGCAGAACGTCATAATAGTAGTAGTAGAAGTGGAAATGGTAGGTCGTCGTAATAGTAGTAGTAGTAGCGGCAGCAGCAGCAGCAGCAGCAGCAAAAGGCGATGAAGGTTAGCAAGGCTTGATACTCTTGGTCGCCGCTTCTATTTCCTACTCTTACTGCTCCCCGCTACGATATGCCGGCTTCTTTGGTTTGTTTGCTGCTACCACTTCTGATGCCACTCCAGCTGTCTGTCTGCCTCTTGTAAATGTACTATAGGGCCTAAATCAGCCTACCAGCCAGCTAGCCAGCCGGCCGACAAGTGCTACCACCATTTCTCTATTTAACCTAACTGTAGCTCCACCAGCACCCTTTCCGAAACTGCTGGATCTGCGCTTGGAACATACTACTGATGTGCAATCGAAAAACTATCTCCGCTGATTTAATAGACTACTTTGCTACAGATTCATATCTGCTGCTTTCTCCTGTTTATTTTCCTTATTTTGCAACCTTTGTAAAATAAGCTTCACTCCGAAGGTAGATATATATACACACGGATTATATATATAACTGTATTGTTTTGTATATTATTGCATTGTTATATTTTTATATTCATCTTTGCATTGCTATCTATTTATATTCATCATTGCATTATTTATGTATATTTATATATTATCGTAGTGTTTTACACACACACACATTTGATGTTGCATCGGTCTATTCCTTTCCCATTATGTTTTCTGATATTTATTTGTAATTAATGCATGCTATTTGTACTCTTATACAACGCAATTTTCATATTACTATCTATATTGGTTTGCCTTCGCCATACCTCGGTTTGCAGGTATTTATATTGTACGCAACGATAATAATTTAATATTTATGGCAATGATTCATTTTAGTAATCACGAAAACGGTCCATTTAACAAAACCTTATAATTGAGCTTTTCCCTACATTATTTGGGTAGATGGAAAGAAACTCAGCATACATGAACAGCTAAAGGACAAACTCTGAAGCTGTCCAAACTACTGCCAAGTGTATATGATGCTTTCTCGACTCAATGTCAACCCCACCCCTGTTTCCTTACACACACACACACATATTTATATATATATATATATATATATATATATATATATATATATATATATATATATATATATATATCCCATTGGGGGCTAATGTTTCCTACTAAAGATGTGTTCCCTGGTCATAGCCCTCCCCTCAAAACCCTTTCGGTATGCCAGGCAGCTACAAGCATAGACTGGTTGGGGGTAGACGACGGCACCACAGCAGTCTGTGCGTACCAGGTTTTCAATTTGCTTGGTTACCTACCCCAGCCTTTTTATGCTAGACTCAGCTCTACTGATGTCTGCCAAACAACAAAGGCAAATTACTTTTAAGGCAAAAATGTTTCCTTTCCTGATTGATGTCTCTTTGATGTAGTAGTAGTAGTAGTAGTAGTAGTAGCCGTGTGTGTGTGTGTGTGTGTGTGTGTGTGTGTACACATTTTTGCATACCAACCATCTTTCTTCGTAAATTAACAGATTGCTTGCTTTTATATGTATGTAAATGTCGACATTTTACCCTTTTACACCCACCCACGTATGTGTGCATTCATTACCATTTGTGTGTGTATGTTGTGGAAAAAAAAATTTTGCTTGCTTATGTGTATGTATATATGTGTGTGTATGCTAACATTCATTTGGTTGTGTTTGCCTCGGAGTGTGTGGGTGTGCGCGCAAATGTCGACACAGATACAGACACACACATATATTTACATTCACATCGGTCTATTTCCAAGCGCCTACAATACTGTTGCTTCTATGCATTACTCAAACTTAGGAAATTGCCAGTGGGTAACGAGGTTTTTTTTTTTTTTTTTAACAGAGAGATAGTTTTTTTAAATATTTTCAGTTACTAATTAATGTTATTTATTATCTGTCTGATTAGTTTTAATCGAAATTGCAGCTGAAATAAAAACAAAAGGCATCTTCAGTTGTTTTCATGTGATAATAATTATTATTTTGTTTGAAAAGAAAGGGAAATAAAAACTTAAGACGATAAGCCTTTTTATTTTTTGTTATGAAAATTCAGCAGATTTTTATATATTTATAAATGGGTTTCTTTTTACAGATTTATAGAAATTTGAGATTTCGTGATATGCATGCCTTTCCCCGTGTCAAATATGGCGACAAATACTCATTTTCTACTTTAAACACAAGGCCATACATGTATGGATCGGTCGTATAGTCAACTGAATCGACTCCTGTAGATTGTCTGGTATTTTATTTTAACACTCATGGAAGGCGGAAAGACAAAAATCAGCTCCTGGGATTCGAACTTACTTTGTATAATAACATGGTTATACATATCGATTTCTGACATTATTGTATGCTACGTTTTAAGGGAAGGGGAAATAGTCGATTAAATCAACTTCAGTACTTGACTGATACTTTATTGACCCTTGAAGGGTAAAAGACAAATTTCACTGTAGATATTGACATCTATTAAAGTTCAGTATTTTCAGCGCTTTCTATATTATTCTAGTGAATTATTTCTATCCCTTGCCTTTTACTTTCATACCTTATCTATAGAATCAGTTCCCAGGTCACTGATCATAAATATCTTCAAAAGACGAAGATTGAGATTTTATCCTCTATCTGTCTCTTCCACATAAACTACATTGATTGCAACTTAAACGATTTAACATACTGTATAAATACCTTATCCAAATCTTGACATTTTACTCCCTTTTTCTTTCATCATCCTTATTACATCTCAACTTCATAAAAATTAAAAAAACCAAAAACCTTGTGCTAAAATCCATTGTCTAATAATTTTTCTTTCCAAAAACTGTCCATGATTTAAATACAAGTGCAAAGGTTCAAAGTGAGATAATCAACCACATTGTCCTCACAAGTGTGGAAGGACTTGGAAAAGCTATGGACACCATCACTTATTTTTAGACTTTAAAAAAAAGTGGGGAGGGACACTGTTACATACAACCTCCAGCATGTCACCAAAGTGTAACAGCTGTAAGTCTGCCATAGTGGGGTTATTGCAATTCAGGATCAGAGGTTTGAAGACAAATGTTTAAAAGTGTGGTCTATTGACTTGTGTATGTACACAACTCCTACAAAAATGTATCAGTCTTTGCTTTACTTGGACTTTATTGGTGTTGTGGAGAGTAAAGATTGCTGTATGGGAACAGTGAATCATCCACATTATTTTGTCAAGTTTATCATTATATAACCCTAGGTGGGCTCTGATTGAGTAGACAATTAATGAAAGGCTTCAAGCCATGTTCATTCCATCTTATCAGATATATTTTATCTCAGGCTTCAATATCCAATATGTTCTTCTTTTTGTCTAGTAAGACAGGCTATGATTTGAGAGAGATTTGGTTGCTATTTCTATCAGGTGAGTGTTGAGTGTCATTTTATCCTGGATTTGCTTTTTGGTGAGAATACTCCAATTTAGCTGAAACTGTTCTCAATGTCACATTGAACAACAGTACTGATAGATGAGTTACATCAATTCAACATTATAGCTTTTCAAGATTGTTTTCTCTCTCACCTTATTATCATATTAATAAGAGCTAGAAGCACATGGGATATAATGCATTATTTATTAGTTGCATACCTTAAAAGGTTTCATTCTGCTGAAGTTAATTTATACTTCCATTTTACCAGCATTCATATAATAAATATATGTTGTAATATTCATATGATAAACATATGATTGGCTTTGGGTAAACAGGACAATTATACCCTTTATTCCTAACTACAAACTAAGAAGGGAAGCTTTGTTTTGCAGAAATTATAACCTTAACCTGTGCATTTCATGTATGTGGTTCCTTTTATAATGTAACAATCCTGATCTTCGCTATATTGTTATAGGAATACAACCTGTTGATTTATTTTTATCTCTGAAGTAGAGACAAGAGAGTTGTCTGTGTGTTGAAAAGAAATGATATATGACTATGAATTTACTTTATGTAATGCTAATCTAAATCTCATCTCTGTATTGTGATTAGATGAAATACAGTATTCAGCTAAAGTATAAAAGTCACCAATTGTTGAATGAGTCTTGTCAGTTTAAACCAGCTGACCTAAGACCTGAAGTGTAACTAGTCAGATATTCAGTGGCAACACACTATTTCTCCATTTGTCATTATCTTTTGTCTGTTACTTGCTTCAGTCATTGGGCTGGGCCATGCTGGAGCGTTGCTTCGAAGGATTTTAGTGAATGTGAATTGACCCCCAGTACTTATTTTTTTATAAGCTTGGTACTTATTCTATCAGTCCATTTTGCTGAACCGCTAAGTTATGGGGACTGTAAATACATCAACACCAGTTGTCATGCAGCTTTCACGCGTGTGCAAACACACACACACACACACACACACACACACACACTTTTCATTTACCAAATCCACTCACAAGGTTTTGGTTGGCCTGAAACTATAGTAGAAGACACTTGCTCAGGGAAACATGTGGCCGGGAAGCAAACTTCTTACCACACAGCCATGCCTAATTTAAAAATAAAAAACAATTTATCACATCATTTATCTTTATGATTCCAGAGAAAATGAAAGTTTATTTTAACCCATAAATTTCAATCAGCATTCAGCTTATTTAGTTTGCTATTGTGGTTGCTCTTATAGAAATTTAATGTTGCATTTCAAATTGAACTGATAGAATGGCTTCACCTCAAATTGACTTGAGATTTGATACTCCTGTTGGGAACTTATCCATGAAGACTGTGTCATGGACAAATTTAATGGAGCAGTTTTTATCTCATTCAGTATATGGTTCCACATCAAAAATACTTTTCCATTCAAACCATAATCACGTTGCCAAGTACACACACACACACACACACACACACACACACACACACACACACACTAGTTTCCATATATGAAAAATCATGTTATAGTGTTAGATTTTTTGTTGCTATTTGTTACATGGCAATTTTCTTGAAATATGATTGTGTATGTGTACACATACGCACACACATGTACACACACTCTTTTCAATACATGAAAAATCATGTTATTGTGATAGCTGTTTTTTATTTGTGCCTATTGTCACATGATATTTTTCTCAACATAGTAACCAGTAGCATATAGCAGTAAATATAGTAATTATATGCATGCAAGGACAAGGAGCATATGCATGCATGCACACATTCAATATTAGCATGTCACATGACTACATGTTTGCTTACTAAAATGTGAGGAATAGTCATAAATAAAGTTATGATTTTAATATTTTAATAGAAAATTAACAAAAAGACATGAGTTGACCAGTGTTTTTTTTTCTATGACTAATTTTCATTAAGCATATTTTTCATTTAAATAAAAAAAAAAATTATCTGTACATGTTGTGTTTGATTAACATGAATGTAAATCAATGTTTACCTACCATATAGGTGACATTGGGACATAGCCTTTGTGATATTATTGTGATAAACAATATCAACTATTTTTGGTGAACTAGAACTAGAACAGAACTTCTTTTTTAATGTATATGGCACAGGCATTGCTGTGTGCTTCCCAATCACATCATTCCTGATTCACTCCCACTGGTGGCCAAGGTGCCACCCAGTGGCACCCTGGGCATGTGTCTTCTACTATAGCCCTGGGTCAACTAAAGCTTTGCGAGTGCATTTGGTAGAAGGAAACTGAAAGAAACTAGGTGTGTGTGTGTGTGTGTGCATGCATGCGTGCATGTATGTTACTGTCTCCTGGCCTTGATGTTGTATCATCATCATCATCATCATCATCGTTTAACGTCCGCTTTCCATGCTAGCATGGGTTGGACGATTTGACTGAGGACTGGTGAAACCGGATGGCAACACCAGGCTCCAGTCTGATTTGGCAGAGTTTCTACAGCTGGATGCCCTTCCTAACGCCAACCACTCAGAGAGTGTAGTATGATATTTGTAAATGAGTGTCAATGTCATGCAAGCAGTGTCCATTTCCAGTCTTCCATGAAAGCATGTTTGGTCATGGGAAAATAATTACCTTACTTGGAAATAGGGGGAGGGTTGGTGACAGGAAGGGCATCTAGCCATTGGAAATCCATCTCAACAAATACCATCCAAGCCATGTAAGCTTGGAATAAGTGAATGCTAAAACAGTGGTGATGATGACTGGAATAATGAATAATGAAAACACTATGGTTAGGGACGATTGAAGCTAACTTGAGAGTTTCTATTAGCTGTATCAGTTGTATTCCAGCTAAATAGTGAATGGTTTTTAGACATCTAACTGCACCAGTAGGCAATCAATACACATACAAAGGAAATAGTATTGTTACACTAAATACATATTCTGTACTCATGAGTAACACAGCTAAAGCATACAGATTTGCTACAAATAATGTCTTATCATCTCTAATACCCCTTCATGGTAACCACACACCTATAGCATTACCAAAACTATATCTCAGTGGCTAGGTTTTCACTTTTTTAGTGTTACCCTCTTCAGATACTTCAGCCTTGAAGAATTGCTGATACTCCAAAAAAGAAATACAAGCACTTGCATATTTGGGTTGGCACTAATTACAAGCATTCATTACTCATCCCTCCCCACTCCACCAAATGCCATCTGGATTATTAGCAGACTTTCATCAACACTAATTTGCTGATTTTCTTTTTCTCTCTTTCTCTCTCTTCAACTGGTATTGCAACTACTTTGTTCCTCTAAATCATCAAAATGCATGATGCTCGTATCAAAAGCCTTGTTATGCTTCCATTTCTCTTATTTCTACCTACATATTGTCTTACTGACCAAAACCTACACTAAATACTTGACACTACCTTTTCTTCCCAGATTTACCATTATCTGGAATTTTCCCCCTGCATATTTTCCTTGTGAAGTAGAACATCAGACAAATTAACTTCATCAATTTCACATGTCAATGACGGTACCTTTATCATCCAAATTGTCTTCAAATCACACTCTACCATTCTCAAAAGAAAAACAAAAAACAATATATTGGATAATATAGTCTGAAATACTCCTAAAAAGATGCGATGGACATGGGTGGATTTCCTCTAATCATAGGTTTACTCAATCAGAACTGAATTGAGGCTAAACAACAAATACCATCTCATAAATTTGAGTGAGTCTTCAAAGATAATGGGTGCTGTCCATCTTTTTTGAATGAGCTGCTTGTATTTTAGGAACAAGGCCAACAATTTTGAAGTAAGGGGGTTAGTTGATTACATCAACCCCAAGTACTTCATTCTATTAACTCCTGCAAAATGAAAGCCAAGTTGACCTTGGTAGGATTTGAATTCTGATTTACTTCCACCAACTGGTGATAGTATAAGTCTAAGTGTGTCTTTGTTATCAGCCGATAGTTCAAGCATTCAAGCTATACTTGATGCAAAAAGCTTTACTGAAAATGCTCAAGTAAAACAGTAAACTCCAGGAAAACAAATGATTGCTTGCATCAGCAAATAATAATCAGAAAAAATAAATTTTGTGGTTGATAATTCACTGAAGGAAGCACAACTCAGTATTAGTCAGTTGATTACAATGCTGAGTGACAGTTGTGCCAGAGTTTTATCAGCAGTCTGTTAGGTTTTGGATACAGAAGTTGTAGAAAGAAGATATTAAAAAAACAAGAGCACAAACCTCTGCCAATGCAACACCGTCTTCTCAATAATTAGCCAGAGATGATTTTTAAAATGAGAATATCTGAAATAAACTCAACTGCTCTCACAAATGAGAATACTAAAAATGAACCTGACCGCTCTCAAAAATTAAGTTTAAAAAAAAAAAAAACAGGAAAAATAATCCAGAATCCTTGTCCAGTACCAGGTCGATCCCAAAATCTAATCAATTCATGTCAGTCACGAGGCCAAACATCCCTGAAAGTTTCATCCAAATCCATCCAGTGGTTCTTGAGATATCTTGTCCACAGACAAACAAACATACATAACTGAAAACAATACCTCTGCCTTCACTTAGATGGAGGTAAAAAAGATCCAGTTCAAAGATTTGCTACCTTGCTTGCAATGGTTTCTTCATATTCAGGGCATTAAATTATCTTGTTTATCTTGCAAAAAGACTTTCCAGTATCGGAGTATGGGCCCTGTTTTTCTACCATATAATACTTATAATTGCAATGAGGAATCAAAAGCTTATATTAATCTCTGGCATTGTTTGTATGGATAGTGACTTTGCTTTTATTCAGCGCACAATGTTAAGACAGTGACAAGACACAAATTCATAAGCATGCATACAACACATACAATGTCATTGAGGGAAACTCTTCCATGCTTGCATGGATCAGACAGAATTTGTCGAGGCAGATTTTCTGCAGTTGGATGCTCTTGCTGTTGCCAATCCTCACCTGTTTTTAAGCAAGGTAACATTTCTCCATGGCTGGTTATGTTCTCATGGAAAACTGAAAGTAAGAGATACCACTTATAAAGTGAAGATGTATCTTTTAACTTATACTTGTTTCAGTCATTAGAATGTGGCCATGCTGGAGCACCACTATGGAGAATTTTTGAATGAATTTACCCTGGTACTTAATTTTGTTAAGCCTGGTACCTATTCTATTGATCTTTTTTGCCAAACTGCTACATTACAGAGATGTAAACACACCAACACCAGTTGTCAAGTGGTGGTGGGGAAACGCACGAAGGCACGTATACACACACATATAAATACATATGATGAGCTTCTTTCAGTTTCCATCTACCAAATCCACTCATCAGACTTTGATCAGTCCAAGGCTATAGTAGAAGACACTTGCCCAAGGTGCCACACAGTGGAACTGAACCCAGAACCATGTGGATGGGAAACAGGCTTCTTAACCACACATCCATGCTGTTTTGATCAGCCTGGGACTATAATAGAAGACACCCAAGGTGCACCCACATAACAGGACTGAACCTGAAACCACATGGTTGGGAAGCAAACTTCTTAACCATACTCCCATACCTGCACATATTCAAACATTAAAAGTTAAAATTCCAAAAGTAGAGCACATTAATGTAACAATATTCTTTTCTTTCATTTCAGTTTGCCAAGTTAGATTCGGTTTTTAACTTTTGACAATGCTAGCATCTATAAAATGTTTACATGTACACCCACACACCCACCTTGTTTTACTTTTCATGTGTCATTCCATGTAAATTACTTTATATATTGTTAGTGTGTCTGTGTGCAAACAAAAGTCCCGAGGAATTTGTTTTGAATAAACTCATTCATTCATTTTGCAGTTGTTTTCCATGCTTTCATCGGTTGGTTTGATTGAAGCTTATTTGAGGCACCATTTTACAGCTTTTCCTGTCATCAGCTCTTATCTGTTTTTCATGCAGAGGATTCTTTTTTATTCCATTAGTCCTCAAAAGTGCAGGAAAACCATAACAGTTGGAATGTTAACATTAGTATGTGCATGTGTGTGGGTGCATACAAACACACCCGCACATGCACATATGCATACATGCATGCACACACATTCACGATTGGCGTCCATATGGTTTTTGTCTACCATTTTCACTCACAAGGCATTTGTTGACCCAAGGCTCTAATAGAAGAAAGACAGTTGTCCGAGGTGGTGTCATGTAGTGAGATAGAACTTTGAATTCATGTGTTTGCAAAGCAAACTCCACATTTACATAACCATGCTTGATGTGTATGTGAAATCATGTACATTATGTTTAATAAGCATATTTAGTGTTGTTATGAAATATTTAGGCATGACTATGTGGTAAGAAGCTTGCTTCTCAACCACATGGTTCTGGGTTCAGTCCCACGGCATGGCATCTTGGGCAAGTGTCTTCTACTATAGCCTCAGGCCGACCAAAGCCTTGTAAATGGATTTAGTAGATGGAAACTGAAAGAAACCCACCATATATATATATATATATATATATATGTGTGTGTTGTGGAAGGATACCCCCCCCCCCCCCAAGTGACTGAAAGTGGACCGTCTCATTGCTATAAAACAACTGTGAGCAATTGGCAGTTTGTGTTGGTAGCAGTTCACTGTGGGCCTTTGATATAGAGCATTCAGTCTCATGTAATAGTAATGTGTTATGTATATATTTTCCTCCCTACTACTTTGTTATATTATCCAATACAAGGATATATATATATCATCATCATTGTTTAACGTCCGCTTTCCATGCTAGCATGGGTTGGACAATTTGACTGAGGACTGGCGAACCAGATAGCTGCACCAGGCTCCAATCTGATCTGGCAGAGTTTCTACAGCTGGACACCCTTCCTAACGCCAACCACTCCTAGGGCCAGTCAGGCGGTACTGGCAACAGCCACGCTCAAATGGTGTTTTTTTTACATGTCACCTGTACAGGAGCCAATCCAGCGGCACTGGCAATGATCTCACTCGAATGTTTTTTCACATGCCACCGGCACAAGTGCCAGTAAGGCGACACTGGTAACAATCACGCTCAAATGGTGCTATTTACGTGCCACCGGCACGGAAGTCAGACAGCTGCTCTGGCATATATATATATATATATATATATATATATATATATATATATATATATATATATATCCATATGTTTGTGTCTGTTTTTATTCCCCCATTATCGCTTGACAACTGGTGTTGGTGTATTTATGTCCCCGTAACTTAGCAGTTTGGCAAAGAGAACGATAGAATAAGTACTAGGCTTAAAAATAAGTCCTGGGGTGGAATTATTTGACCAAAAACACTTCAAAGTAGTGCTCCAGCATGGCTGCAGTCAAATGACTGAAACAAGTAAAAGAATAAAAGAATATGAAATGATTCCAGCAGTGGTTCTCAACCATCTTTAATCTACAGACTCTTTTGATTTCTATTTTATGTTGGTTGACCCCCATAACTTTTCAATGTTTAAAAGCTAAGTTTATAGATACTTCTTTTAAAGTTCCTATTTTGTTTATCACACATTAACTTGTGTAGGTTGAGCTGTGTAAAATGTCAAGGAAAGAAACCTATCCATTCCTTGCAATACACACATCTAAAGTAAAATTTTTTCATGGATCCAATTTATTATTTTGCTTATAAAATCTTATATGGATCCCCCAAATCTTATACAGACCCTAGTTGAGAACCACTGGATTACAGAATCTTTGGTAGCATGAGAGATCAGCCCACTAAGTCTCATTGTAGTCTACTTACTTCAACTACTCGCTACCTAAGTTAATGAAGAGTAAATTTCTTTGTGAAAAATATTAATAAATTATTAGTGATGTAATGTCATTTACATGAACAAGTTTCATGAGCAGGTTTTACAACCTTGTTTTAAAGAAATGTACAGGTGCGAGTGTGATTGTGTGGTTAGGAACTAGCTTCCCAATCACATCCTCCTGAGTTCAGTCCCACTGAGTGAAACCTTGAGCAAGTGTCTTCTTCTATAGCCTCAGGCTGACCCAGGCTTTGTGAGTGAATTTGGTAGATGGAAACTGAAAGAAACCCATAATATATGTGTGTGTCTTCGTATCTGTTTTTGTCCCCCACTGCTGCTTAACAATTGGTGTTGGTGTGTTTTACAGACATCCCTGTAACATTACCAGAATGTATTGAGAATGAATAGATGCTGTTTTCTGCATGTACCCCATGAATTATTAAAGCTGTTGGTATTTCTGTTAATTAAACCCAGTCATTGGACCTGGCGTAGTAAATCACATTACACCTTAAACAGATTGTTTACATTTTTGTTAAGATTTACTCTTAGCAACTTTGGTGACTGGAAATGGAGGTAAGTGACTCCGGTGAATCTTACGGCAAAATAAGTGTCAGTTGCTCACTTTATGCTTAGCTACTGAAGATTGTGGCCTGCTTACAGTACATTTTCATATACAAACTGAATATATGTTTATTAAACACTGTATGTGATTTCATAAGCGCATATTTGTGTGTGTGTGTGTGTGTGTGTGTGTGTGTGTGTGTGTGTGTGTGTGTGTGTGTGCATATATATATATATATATATATATACACACACACATACACACACCACGTAATAAATAATGAGAAGGTGATATTAACTTGATAGTAATATAAAAAGTTAGACCAGTCAAGTTAAAGTTTGCTTTTCCTATATTTATCTTTTTCGTTTTGTTACTAAGGGATTATTTCCACTTGAAGGAATACAGATCTATTTTGTTTGTGTATAAATAAATTATTAGCATTGCTTGTGAGTGACTTAAAGAAAGTAGACAGAAAGGTCAATGCTCTTCTCTTTACATCACACAGCAGCACTTGACAAACTTACTGACAATGATAACTCTGTGTTTTCTCCATAGATATCAATATCAGTGAGTGCTGGCTAATGGAATGTTGTTAAAGGCTTTTATGATATGCCATAATCAAATTTTTTATTTTATTTATTTTATTTATTTGTTAGGTTTCATTCAGGCTGACAGTTTTATGAAAGACAGCGCTAACTGCGATTATTATTTCTTGTAAAATTAATTTTGAAAGAATAAAAAATTTGGAAGGATTTAATAAAACAGCTAGCATCTTCATTATTAAATTTGTGTTTGGAACAGAACGTAGCAAAAGAGCTTTCGCATAGGATATTAGTAGGAAATTTTTATTTAAATATAAACATGTTAAAACCAGTTGTTTTGTAATATAAAACTAGAACTCTGGCAAATTGGTAACAAAAGAGTTAAAGAATTACATGAAACATATATGTGAAGAAAGTCTCTTTTATAAAAAAACTCCATTTGACTGTGACTTTTTGCTCAATGTATATTACCCTTGTAATTTATTGATAGACTTTGTTTTCATGTGGTTCTTTCCAATTGTCAGTGGTGGGAATACAATTAGTTCTTAATCCTTTTAGTTAGGGTACTATACAACATATGTGAAGCTGTGTAGCTTGTGGTTAGGCTGTTGCACTCAAGATCACCAGATAGTGGGTTCAATTCCCTGATCAGGTGGCATGTTGTGTTCTTGAGAGCGAAACACATCATTTCACATTGCTCCAGTCTCCTTTCTGATCAGGGAGGAATGTTGGCCTGCTTGCCTAGCCAGCAGCATGGATGCAAAAGTGCATTGTGACCAGTGATGTGTTACAATATCTGATAGCCTCGTTGGTCACGGCCCATGTTTCACTGCCATGTAGCATGGCTGTTCATACACAATATCTATATCTATATTGCTGAGTTTGTGAGTGTGTGTGTGTGTGTTGCATCTATAGAAATCCACACCTTACAAGATAGCAATCTGGGAGTCGCACCAATTGGATTCCTCATGGTTGAAAATGCCCGGAATCGGTTATTTGTTTTTTTTTTTTTTTCGGTGCTTCCTAACACGTGAATTTTTGCATTAAAAATAATTTTAAACCATAAATTCTAACAAGTTTCAAGTCGCCATTATTTGCAAACATGAGTTCAGTCCCCTTCTAGCGACGATGTAAAGAGAGAGAGAGCGTGAACTGCACAAGCTTTAAGCTTATATAAAAATACCATTATTATTATTTACAGGATTGTAACATACGCCACCCTATAATAAAGCCATTCGCACCAAAAGCATATATGTATATATATGCTTACTATAGCCTCAGGCTGAACAAAATCTTGAGTGGATTTCTTACTCGGAAACTGAGAGAAGACTGTCGTATATATGTGTATATTTGTATATGTGTGTGCCTGTATCTTGGGTTTCTACCCCCACCATTGCTTGACAACTGATGTTGCTGTGTTTACATTCCTGTAACTTAGCGGTTTGGTAAAAGACACTGACACAATGAGTACTAGGCTTACAAAGAATAAACCCTGTGGTTGATTTCTTCGACGAACGGCGGTGCTCCACCATGGCCGCAGTCACATGACAGAAACAAGTAAAGGAATAAAATCTATGCCATTTTCATCCCGAGCAAGGCCGAGTATCTCTGCTAGTATATATATATAGTATGTGTTTGTTTAACATATATGTATATATATATATATAGTATGTGTTTGTATAACATACGTACCTCACATTTATCTTGTGACTGCTTTGTGACCTCACTGGTGTTGGTGCCACATAAAAAGCACCCAGTGCATTCTGTTTGGTGGATGGTGCTAGGAAGGGTATCCAGCCATAAAAACCACGCCAAAGCAGTTATAGAACCTGGTGGAAACCTCTGGCTCATCTGTTCTTGTCAAACCATCCAACCTATGCCAGTATAGGAAAGGGGATGTTAAATCATGATGATGATAAACATGCACATGTGTTGTATATATGTGTGTGTGTGTCATGTGCATGTGCATCTGTGAGTGTTTATATAATATTTCTCTTCAGTCAAACTCTCATTGACACTTTTAGTTCCACTTGGAAAAGAAGTGAGGGTGAAGAGTGGAGATCCCTCTCTCTCTCTCCTTCCCTCCTTCCCCCTCTCTCCAGTCATCATCATCCTCGTCATCAACAGCATTTAATGGCCATTTTCCATACTGGCATTGGCTGGATGGCTTCACAGGAATTTGCAAGGCCAGCGGCTGCACCAGGTCCCATAGCCTGTTTTGGCTTGGTTTCTACAGTTGGATGCCCTTCCTAACACCAACTTCTCTACAGAGTGTACTGGGTGCTTTTTACATGGCAGCAGCACCAGTGCTTTTTATGTGGCGCCATCATCCACACCGATGTTTTTCATATGGTACCTTGGTTTTAGTATCTCAGTTCTGTTGTGGGTGGGTCTTCTCGAGTACAGCAGTGTGCCACATATCTCAATTCTCTGTTATCTCCTTTGTGAATTTCTCAAAAAGTAACTCTGGCAAAAATGGTTAGAGTGAAAGGACCTACTCTAAGCTTGCACCTATAGATTGGAGAACAATTGTTAGATGAGGCCTTCATGCTTAGAGTGGTCTCAAATCTGTAGTGTTCCTTGATTGACTCTAGTTGAAGGCTTTTCTATTATCAGTAGGACTGCATTATAAATGTGTTCATATATTTTGTGTATTATGTATACTTTTATCTCATTTCTCCATTCCTTTCCTTTTTTTTCCCTCATCTTTTATGTAAACCCCACACAAATTGTAATCTGTCCTTGTAATGTCTCCCTCATCTAATGCTGCGATGGCAACTTAAAGAAATTATTAAGATTCAACAAAATGACAAAATGCTTTATTGAAACAACAGGCACTAAATTAGTATACAGTAGCATTCTGTTAGTATGCAACAGCATTAATTAGTATGCAACATCAATTTGTATCTAATTAATGTAATTTGTTCCACATTTTCCTTGATCATGTGGTTATTTAGAATTATTTTGTATCAGCAGAATTATTCACACATTTAAAAACTGCAAATTTTTGGTTTGATGACAAAAATAAAAATAAATATATAATGGAATAGAAAGGAATAGAAGAGTAACAGTAGAACCCCCAAAAAACAAACTAAACTTACAAAAGACCTTTATAACCTCCCCCTTTCTTTGGAATCAGAGGGCGGTGGTGGGGAAAGGATGGGGATATAAGTATTTACCCCATATATATATATATATATATATATAAATAGTAAATGAGTAAATGCATATATACGTACAGGTATGTGCATACCGACATCCACCTGTATGTATAGGTGCATATCTGGGTACAGGACATTGCAAACAAAACGTAGACGATATTCATTCATTCATTCAAGCTGGCTGTTGGGGAGGTATATTTAATTTTTGAACTGGGTTTAAAAATAAACCTGCCTAACCCTGTTCAGGTTATTTGGTACAGTTTTTTTTACCAGGAAGAGATTTCCTCTGCCTGTTTGTTTGTCATAGGACAATCTCTGCACCTGACTGTGTGCTAATGTTTTCTGTCAGTCACTATTGTACTGGGGAAATAAAGTTGCAAATACTCTACTGACTTGTTAGATTTGCTTGAGATCTCCGAGGTTTTTTTTTTTCTTTTGCTTGATTTTGGTTTGATTCTTTTGTGTGTGTGTGTGTGTGTGTGTGTGTGTGACTGACTGGATGGGTGCTTTTTGCCTTGATAGAATGTTAACATTTATTATCCTTAACAGCAGTCAGCAATAAAACTTGTATTTTGTCATAGTCATCATTCTCTATTGTCATCATCGTTGTTGCTGGCGTCGGTGTGCAGTATTACCACTGTCGCCACCATCATCATCATCACCACCATCACCTTTTAGCTTGTAAAGTGTAGTGTGTGTGGGACACAAAAATCTAAATGATTTCTAATAAGAGCACAAAGCCTTGGATTTTAAGGGAAGGATACAATCATTTAAATTGATACCATTATTTGACTGGTATATATTTTATTGTCTCTCGAAGAGTGAAAGGCAGAGATGATATTCTGGTTGTGTTGTTGAATTTAGAATGTAATGGGGTTTAATTAAATTATAACAAGTCATTTACTTTACTGCCGTGTTGATTCTGCCACATAATTTCTCACATTTATGCACTGAAACTCAGATCTTTGGCTGAGGGCTACAGTTGAGTAAATTTCTTGAATATTTGATTGATACTTTTGTTGTTGATCCTGGAAGGAAGGGAGACAAAATCCACATTTCACTTCAGACCATAAAGCAATGGCTTGTCATTCTACCTGTTCTACTATTGATGATTTCTAGCTTATTTTTTTCATTTTTGTTTAGTCTGAGGTGAAAGAATTTTTGTAGCCCTTCCATGTTCTTCCACACATGCCATGAAGACGATGTGGTTGGTACTTGTCTTGAACTTCTGCTGTATGGAAAACATGAGCAGGGACGAATTAAATAAGGTTGCAGTTTTGGTGAGAAAGGATTGGGTGAAGCAAAGAGAATTTTGAGAATGTAACACCCAATAATTATGACAGGAAGAGAACTGAGTGAGTGTACTGAGTGTCTTGTATGAAGGTCTGATAGAGGTTGCAATTCAGTAGAGCAGGAACCAATGCAGTAAGTGTTGAGGAGACAATGTGGGGTTATTATTTGATTCTTATTTTTCTTTAAGATATTTATGAACAATGATTTCTGGTCTAACTTTCAAAGAATAAACGAAATTGAGAATTGAAACTAGGATAAAAGTGTAGGTTTATGCTAACTAAACCTTAACCATTAGTTTGACTAGGGCAATACAGTGCACCTTACTTGAGGTGCACTAATATTGACCCAGTCTTTCTCATACAGTCACTGTGCTCTGTAGTTTTATTTGCTATTTTTTAATCATTTAAGGCACATCTAAAACTGTTGTTATTCAACACAATATAAAACTACAATATACACAATATAAATTGCTATTCTGAACTTTGTAACTATTTCATATACAATAAACACACATTAACTGACACTTTTAAGCCTCAGTTACTGTCTCAGTTTATTTGGGCTGTACCATTTCATGTAAGTTAACATTACACATTTATCAAATCACCTTTGAGTGCAGTATTTTCATGTACTTAGTTGAATTGTAGTAGGAATATTTAAGATTGTTATGTCTCCGCCAACTACAGTGGCAAGCATTTAAGTGGAAACTAGTTTAATGCATCATCAGAACTGTCCCTACCCTGGCTGAAGTTTTTTATTTTTTTAAAATATTTTAAATTTTTGATATGCAAGACAATTGCTATTATGAACTGGATGAATTAAATAAAGTTCAAAGTCTAAACTTAATTACAACTGCCAGAATCATTGCAACAGGTTCATTTGTTATTCAATTCTTATTGCAAGAAAGACAATTGCCTTCTCTTTCGAAGGTGGTGAGCTGACAGAATTGCTATAACTAAATTTACTTCTAGGTGTTGGAAAGTATCCAGCAGTGATTTATATTTTAATACAATGAAAAGGTTATCATAATGCACTCATAAAAATCAGAAATAGTTAAGATTGTACAGTTCTATATTTAAGAGGTGAGGAATTATGTACATTATTTACATTTGACGGCTATTTGTCCTCATCTTGTTTGTTGTTAACACGTATCAGCTGATATACCTTCCAGTCTGATGAAGATGAGGACAAATATCCGTCAAATGTAAATAATGTAGTTCAGATTGTTTCCAGAAAAATGCTATCAGAGCATTCCAGAAGTTGTAGGTAGATTTCAAAATGATTTTGTTTGAGGAATTTTGGTAGCTGTTTTGAGACCTATATTGTACAAATTTCATCATCAGAGGCATGTCTTTTGCAGATGACTTCATAAGTAGAGCCATTGCTAATTTCCATATTATTTGTTACTTCATCAATAGTCACCTGTTTGTTTAGCAGGATTATGTCACAAACTACTCAGTCATTGTTGTCCTCACTACATGACATGTTCTGCTGTCTAACTCTTTCTTTATGTGTGGCACTTATGTGAACATTTCTTAATTTTTTAAATCTATTCTTAGACAGTCTATAGCAATAAGATACTGTTCTTAAAATCATTGGTGGATTTTGGCCCCTGATTTATATTCTGCCTGTACAAAATGGATTACTGAACATGGTTTTTCTTTGCAGTAAAGCGAAAGGAAGTGGCTATGATTTACATAACAACAACTTAATTTAAGTTTGCACTTTCACCTGCGACGGGTGAGAGATGCTCTTGCAGTTAATTTATTTTGCCAATCGCCCCCCCCCCCAAAAAGAGTGTTGCAGATAATTAATGATTAATACAACTCTTCTTTGGAGCAAATGACATCTTATTTTGTTGTATCTCAGGAGCGTCATTATGTCAATAATAAATACATGTTAACCACTTAACTAATTGATTGTTTAATTGTTTGGCCAATCAAATCAGGTTTGCCAGAGTCCTTTTATCACAAGTCACTGTCTCATCAATGTTGTGCCATCTCTATTCCAGGCCTGCTTCATGTCTGTTAACTAGTTTAATAATAATAAAAGAAGTAGAATGTGTGTGTGTTTATTATTGGCATAATGATCGTTCCAACAAACGAGTTCATATCAGGAATCTTGCAAACCAAATACAAAATGAGATGACAATTTGACATTTCAAGTTCAAGATTGGCTGTAGTAACTAGAGAGTGACCACATGTAGCAAGGCACATAACACTAATTTCCACAATAATAGAAAAATGAAACTAAATACAATTGCATTGCAGATAATGACTGACTTTCATATTAAAATTTATACATTTGTCACGAGATTTTGTCTTAATATTATAGTCATTTAGATAAATTCTAAAAGATGTGTATTCTGAAAGTTCTGGTCACATTCTTAACAATGCCAGTTAGCATTTTCTCTATCATAAAGGCATTTTTGTTCTTTTATGCACCTTTTTCTTATTTTGACAATGGACAACTGTCCAAAATGTCAATTACTCTTTTTTCACTGCATAATGCATTGACCTTGAAAACCTGTTTGTTGTTGTTTTTATTTTATTTTTATTTTTTTATTTGTTGCTATTATCCTCCTCTTTTTATTTGGTATCACTCTAGATATGTATTTGAAAATATGTATTTAAAAAAAGTAAAATATTGATATTTTGGTGGATAATATTATTATCAGTTCTTTTATTTTGTTTTCCTGTGATACTATTGGTTTATTACTACATCTAAAATTTTCCTCCCTAAGTTTTCTATTTATTACATGGCAGCTCATAAACATCAAGCATTTTATCTATATTTATTTGTTTCTTCTTTTTTATTTCCTGATGAATTCTCACTTATTAGATTAAGATCTCTTAAAACAAATTCACCCAGACAGATTTGCCCTTGTTTGCATCAGTTCTTTTGATTATTTTTGAAACATAGAAAATGAAAGGACATGTTAGTTGGATTTATTTATACAGATTTGGCAAGTGATAATCTATTTCTGCAGGAAATAGAAAGCTGTGAACAGTAATGTTCCTTTTGTTCTGTTTTGCAGATGTTCTTTTAGATAGCATTTGGAAACTAATCTGGTCTCTCTACTTCATTTCAAAAGCCTAGCACTTTATATTTGACTGTAGGAGTTTGTATTATGTATAGCCATTTGTTCCAAAGATTTTTTATAAAAATAATAAAATCACATTTTCAAGTGTTATGTAGTAATTGAAAATGTTCCTTTTGTTTTCATTATATCTGTTCAATATTGTGTAATATAGCTTAAAGGATATATTCATAAACACACGTACTTATAGTGTGTGTGTTTTAAATTTGTTTATGGGAAACATATTGATTGTGCAAATAAAGCTCCTATTTATTATGCTGGCCGCAGTCAATCAACCTTCGCAGTGGTCAGAAGAGATAAGCATCCCTCTGTTAAACAGTCATTAATGTTATATTACCTGAAGAAATGAATCCATGATGATCAGCCTGATGCCCACGGATACTACGGACTATACTATAATTATCCCCGGAATATGATTTAATCATGAACACACCCAAATGGTTATCTGAAACAGCTGCAGTCTATAATAAATAAATGTATATAAGTCATTATTTCTGTCTATTTTATGTACCACTCTACCAAAATATACCATCTTAACTTGGTAATGGAACCATGGATTTACAAATTTGACTGGTGACAGACTTTGATTTTGGATTACCTGGACTACAATACTGATCACAAAACTTTTTTGTTAGCCTCATGTATTTTTATCTAAAGAGAACTTAAGAAGTATTACTAATCCCTTATCAATCTCTCTTTGTTTATATATATATATATACATACGCACACACTATGAGGATATTTGAACCACTTATACTGATAGTTTTATCCAAGATACCCTGGTTTAATATATATTTTGAAGAGGTATTTTTTCAATAAATGTATTATTAAACATCAAATATGAATAAGTTTGAAAATGGAGAGATTCAATGGATATAAATTAATTTTATGAATTAATTAACATTGGCTACAATTTTTTACATTATTTACATTTGACGGATATTTATCCTCATCTTGTTTGTTGTTAACACAACATCATCATCATCTTTATCATCATCATAATTTAATGACTGTCTTCCATGATTGCTAATAACGGTGTGTTGCTAGCACACCGTATTATGTCTCGAAAGAACACAAGAATACAGTTATAACTGATAAAATGTTGGTGCCAGATTTAAAAATTACTCAAGTCCTGGTAGATTTCATGATTTAGTTATATGATGTATCTGTTTATTGATGTTTGGTTGTATTTTGCTTTTAGTAAAGCTTCTATAGTTACTCTATTAATTTTTTTTTTGTATAATCCAATACAAAATTGTTTTGTTACTAAGTTTTTCTGTCTTAGACATTGACCACACAAGTATGATACTTTCTCATCAGATGACCTTGCATTTACAACAGGAAGCCATCACAATTTATTATAATACAATGTACAGAATTTAATTAGTCATGTAAACTCCTCTACAACAAAAGACCTGCTCTACCCCTGTCTTTCATACTTTATTCCCACTTCTCAGCTCCAAACATAAAGCTCCCACTTTCAAGTTGTATGGCACCCTCACTAGTGCTAAAGGCATGGAAAAAGCATCCAGTATATACTGTAAAGTGGTTGGCATGGAGTATTCAGATGTAGAAGTTATTTTCGAAATGGTACCATGAGTTCTTGAAGTATTTTGGGTGTTTTTGTGTCATCTGGAAATTTTCATGATTGAAATTCTTCGACTATGTATGCAATGTTTAGTAAGAAGGAAAGCGGACAAATCACAAATCCCTTTGAGTAGATGGCCCTGCTGAATCTGTAGAAAAGGCCTAGATAGAAACTCCATAAGACGTACCCAGTGTAAGCTTTGGACACATAAGAAGTGCAGCAATATCAAAACTGATGTGTGATGAGGATGATTTTATGGCTAAAACATCAGAAGACTTACTAAGAAAATGCCTTCTTTTATTCTATTGGAAGTCTTCAGGAAATTTCAGTTCCTTTTATATAGATGATGGTTTAGAGGTTTCCTGGTTCTTTTGAGTTAGGAACAGTACTTCCATTGATACCTCCAGTATTGTGTGTATGTAGTCCCAGGCATCAAAGAACCTTACATTCGGATTGCTTTGCTTTATGTATTTCTGTCACTAATCTCTCTGGCTAGCTCAGATGTGGAACCCTAGTCAATAAAGGCATGAATTCTTACCTGGTACTCACATTTGTGGTGAAATGATAATCACTGCAGTTGTGTTTTAAAATGACTATCTTTTATGTATTAAAATAAATGGTATAAAATCTTAGACTAGAACCAGCCACCTATGTTTCTGTGCCAATCTTTTTTATAAGTTTCTCAATTGGCTGACTTTACACTGGACTCACAAAACCGCATATCAGCTTGCCTTTCTCTCTGTGCCTAATTTTGTAAATATAGGTGTTTGCAATAAGCAGTAGAATCCAGGCCCTTTGATTCACTAACAAAGCTAAGGTTACACACACACACACACACACACACACATGCACGCACGCACACGCGGAGGAGGAGGAGGAGCTAAAAAATTATGTTTATTTGCGTGCTATGCTATGAGCAGCAAGTCCGTTATTTTGATTGAAATTTTTCAGTTTTGATTAGTGATCCTAGCATATTTATTTCAAGATTAAGTGTAGTTTGGGTACTTAAAATCTCTATAGAAACTTAGTTGCTAAGTGTTTAATGTTTTGGAATAATATTCCTGGTCAGGTCAGTATAGATATTATCAAACTTCTTATATGTGTATTACAAGTTTTAGTTCTTAACTAGAGAAAAATATCATTCTTGTTAAGTGGTTGGTGGCAGGGAGTACATTTTAGCATTAACAAAAAAAAAAAACCGAAACAAAACAATTATCTGCCAAAATGTACCAAATAATCTTACTTGACCAAAAGCTATCGAGATATTTGCAAAGGAAGCATATTTAACAGATTAGTGATAATAAAAAGCTGTTTTGGTATTAGCGGTAGATCAGACCACTTGTGTTTCTAGTTTTAAACTGCTAAAACATTTTTTAACATCTGCTCAATGTCATCCCTTTGTGACAAATGATGTAGAGTGGTTGTTGCTGTAGTGTTGTCCTAGGTTGACCCTGGTTAAAAACACCTATGACAAGAGCCATTCCAAGCATGACCATCCCATCTTTCCCTCACTTGTGTTGATTTCATCTTACTTAAATTGAGCACAAGGTCTGAAATGTATAGGTGAAAGGTAGTAGTTAATTAAATAGATGTTCTAACTGGAACTTACCTTATCTCTTCCCATAGGGATGAAAGTCAACCCCAGCAGGATTCTTTTTAGAGCCTACACTGAATGCCATAAGGTCTGACGTTCTAATGGTCCTGCCTTTCACGACCTTGGCTACTGCTGGTAACAATGATAATCCTTTCCACTATAGCACAAGGCCTGAAATTGTAGGAGAGGGGGCTAGTTGATTACATTGACCCCAGAGCTGAGCTGGTGCTTATTTTATTGACTCTGAAAGGATGAAAGGTGGAATTTGAACTCAACACTGCTAAGCATTTTTCCCAGCATGCTAACAATTTTGCCAAGCTCGCTGCCTTTAATAATAATAATAATAATAATAAAATACACCATTTCGAGCGTGGCCGTTGCCAGTACCTCCTGACTGGCCTTCGTGCTGGTGGCACGTAAAAGCACCCACTACACTCTCGGAGTGGTTGGCATTAGGAAGGGCATCCAGCTGTAGGAACTCTGCCAAATCAGATTGGAGCCTGGTGTAGCCATCTGGTTCACCAGTCCTCAGTCAAATCGTCCAACCCATGCTAGCATGGAAAGCGGACATTAAATGACGATGATGAATAAATTTGGAAAAGAAAAAGAAGAGATCAATAAAATCGATCCTTCACATATTGGAGAGAAAAATTTTGTTTGAATCAAAGAATTGAAGTAATATGATTTATAATATAATTCAGGAAACGGCTGTACAGTTACTCTTTGAAAATTACTGATTGTGGAACAAATTTTGTGTAATGTTTCTCAAGTTAAAAGCTAATTTGTAGAAAGAGTATTAGCATAAAGAATGTAACCTTTTAATTATAGAACTAACTGAAATGATTGCTAGTTTAGCAAGTACTTCTTTTTTTTGGTATTATTATTTTGAAAACAATAATTAATGCTTAGTTGATATGGATGAATGAATCTCTTCATGGCTTCAATAAAAAAGGGTTGTGCAATCACTGGAACCATATACTAATTTGTATGATAGTGCAAGTGGCTGAATATTCCACAAATATTTGTTGCCTTAATTTAATCTCTATGCAGATATAGACACACACATGGCTGTGTGGTTAAGAAGCTTACTTTGCAACTATGTGGTTTAGGGTTCAGTCCCACAGTTCAGCACCTTGGGAAAGTGTCTTCTACCATATGCCCAGGCTAATCAATGCCTTGTGAAGGAACTTGGTAGATAGAAACTGTAGGGAGGCCCATTGTATATATGCATGTGTTGTGTGTGTGTTTGTCTCCACCCCACTGCTTAACAACCAGTGTTGGTTTGTTTATGTCCCCTTAGCTTAGCAGTTCAGCTAAAGAAACAGAATAGGTACCAAAACTAAGTACAGAGATCAGTTTGTTTGACTAAACCTGTCAAATTGGTGCCCCAGCATGGCCGCAGTTCAATGAGTGAAACAAGTAAAAAGATAAAAAACAAGAAATAGATAGTGTGATGAGTGTGGGCCTTTGGATTATACACACAACCCATTTGATAGTCATCTTCTCAGCTTCAGTCAACTCACTTTCACTCAGAAAGTTTAGCTCAACTGAGATTATGGAAGAAGATACTTAAGCTATCACACAATGGGATCAAACTGGAAACCTCGTGATTGAAAATAAATATCTTCAACACTGGGTCATTTGCTGTTTGATATATTTTGTTGTGGTCAGCATGACTGAGTACAGTTAACTGCTCAGTGAACAGTTCACTTTTTTCTAGCCATAGTGTACCCTGAACTACATTATCAAATGTATCCTTCTCTTTTTTATTAAGATGATGAGATGGGAGTTGATAGATATTTGGCTGCTCTTTCTAGTAAATTGTGTGGCCATGTATGCATTGACTTACATGTACATTTCACAATCATGTATATTTTGTCACTGGTTTAAATATATTTCCTGTCATTAATGACACACAATGGCCATGTAATAAAGTGGTCGACTAATTTCATGGTCATAAGTTCAGGCAGGACATCAGCCATTGTGTTGTATTGCCGAGTAAGGCACCTAACTTTGCTTGTTCCAATTCGCTTGACTTTCCTGTACCACGGTTGTTTGACGAACTGTAAGAAAGTTGTCCAGCTATAAAAAATAATTGCTCTGACATAAGGTCGCCCACACACTGATAGAAAACAATGTAAATTACTTATTAATATTTCCTCTCCCTGAAGGCAGCAAACTAGCGGAATCGATAGCACACAGGACAAAATGCTTAGTAGCATTTCTTCTGCCTTTATATCCTGAGTTCAAATTACATTGAGGTTGACTTTGCCTTTTATCTTTTCAGGGTCTATAAAATAAGTACCAGTTTAGTGCTGGGGTTGATGTAATCGACTTACCCACTTCCCCGTAATTGCTGGCCTTGTGCCAAAATTTAAAATTAATATTTCCTCCTAAGGCAGTGAGCTTGCAGAATCATTAGCATACTGGGTGGAACATTTAATCACATTTCGTCTGTCTTTATCTTCTGAGTTCAAATTCTGCCAAGATTGACTTTGCCTTTCATTCCTTTCAGGGTCAATAAAATAAGTACCAGTTGGAAACTGGGGTCAATGTAACTGACTTAACTATCCCTTGAAATTGCTGGCCTTGTGCCAAAATTTGAAACCAGTATTTCCTTCACCTGTCAGTGAGGATGTAATGGATTTTTAAAAAAATATTTTATGAATCATATTTTATAACTAGATGCCTTGCTTAATTTTTACCTTTCAGCTATAAAATAAAGACAAAATCTCTCATGTATTTGGCAAACTGAAGCAAACCTTAAAGGACACAATACAGTTATGTAGCTAAGTTTGAACTTCTTGATCATTTAGTTGGCAATCCAAAGTATTAAGTTCCCAGCTCTAATGCATCTCTCTCTCTCTCTCTCATGCACACAGATACAAGCATATTTTGTTTTTTTTCTTCTGATTTTAATAAAAATGCATTAAAAAATTTTTCAAATGATTTTTCTCTCTTTTTTTTAGGATGATACATCTGGATTATCATGGAGAGAAGAACGAGAATTAAAACGGGCTTTGTACGCGTCTCTGCAAGAAAGTCGGCGTCAAAACCGCCAGCAGCACGAGCAGTGGCAAAACCAGAAGGAAAGTCCTGTTTTGTCAACTGCCAACAGAAAAACTAACCAAAGCAGTGGTAGAAGTAGTTGTAACAGCAACAGTTACCTTGATTGCAACAGATCGGCATCAGCAGTGCCAGTCTTAACCAACTCTACTTGCAATAATTATTCATCTTCTCCTTCATTCTGTCAGTCTATTCAGAGCAGTAACTCCTCTACAACATCGGCTGTTAGGAGTACTGTTGTCGATGAGAACAGCAGAGACTCGATGAAGCCTCTCCATGCAGTTGGGACCCATATAAGGTCAGCCAACTTGGCAGCGACAGATATCAAGAGGTCAGTTGGTTTTAATAATGTGTGTGTGTGTGTGTGTCTCTATTGTTTTTTTTTTGTTATCATTTTCCTGATTTGTATGTTGATGGAAGGTGTATGTGAAGGCACATGGCTCAGTGGTTAGAGCTTTGGGCTTATAATTATGAGGTTATGAGTTAGATTTCTGGACCAGGCTGTGTGTTGTGTTATTGAGCAAGACACTTTATTTCATGTTGCTCCGGTTCACTCATCTGCAGAAATGAGTTGCAATGTCACTGGTGCCAAATTGTATTGACCTTTATTTTTCCCCTGGACAACATCAGTGGCATGAAGAGGGGTGATTGGTATGCATGGGTGGCTGATGGTCTTCCGCTAACAACCCTTGTAGGGGAACTTTCTAAGTGCAATCTCATGGTCATTTGTGATTGAAGGGGGTCTTTACCCATTACTCTTTATGTTGATGGAGGAGGAATGCTAAGTATGTGAGACTGAATACTTTGGTGCAGAACCTCCATCAGTCAAGATTGACCAGGCATCTGCATACATCTATGTTTGTCTTGGCAAGATTTTGAACTGAAGACTAGCAGTTGCCTAAGCATCCAAGTCCCCTCTCTCCACACCACTGATGTTTATCTTTAGGAAAGTCTGCTGACTTGGGCTGATTTTGCTTGGCACCAATCTCAATGTAGAAGAGCTGGAACAGTTACTTTAACCCTTTAGCATTTAAATTGGCCATATCGTCGTCGTCGTTTAACGTCCGCTTTACATGCTACCATGGGTTGGATGATTTGACTGAGGACTGGTGAAACCAGATGGCTACACCAGGCTCCAATCTGATTTGGCAGAGTTTCTACAACTGGATGCCCTTCCTAACGCCAACCACTCAGAGAGTGTAGTGGTTGCTTTTACGTGTCACCCGCACGAAGGCCAGTCAGGCGGTACTGGCAACGGCCAAATATTCTATTTGTTCTATGTTCAAACCAATCAGATCTCATCTTTCACACCTACTCTACAATGTCATTCTAAAGATAACAATCATATCAAAATCTTTAAGCTACAAGATTAATTAATTAAAACTAATGTGAATAAATAAGAATTGCATTTGATGGAGTAATCTGAATGTGAAAGGGTTAACTCTCCAACTTTCTAACAGTTTCACCTATCCACTGCCCTGGATTAATACTTATTTCTAATCTTGGAAGGAAGAAATAGAAAGTTGATCAGTTAGATTTTAACTCAGAATACAGAGAATCGCTACATATGCCATGGAGCATTCTATCCAACATTTTATATTTCAAGTTAACATCATTTTCCTTTGAGAGATTTTTTTCCTTTTCAACACTTTGTAATTGATGAAATAAAATACCAGTCATATGCTGAGGTCAATTCAATCACCTTGTACCCTGTTCCATATAAATTTTGTGATTTTCTGCTAATATTAGAAATCAATATTCTTGTATGTATGTATGTATGTGTATGTGTGTGTATAATGCTTTAGATTAAGTCCCTTCTATGAGTTACTTTCATTTTTTGCTTAAAACTAATTCATTTCATTCTCGTGGAACTGATAGAAAATGTTAAGACAACCTCATCCCTTTACGTCTGTGATATTATATCAAATGAAAAATAAACATTTTCTTGATTTATCCCTTGATGTTGAGCATTGTAGAGTATAAATAAACCACAAAAAACCCAAGTCGATGATCTGGTTTTGTTTTCAGAGATGAAACCATTTTATTTCTACTTATATTGCTAACACACTTGAGAAAGGCATCTGCACCACACAGTCTTATTTCTCCTCCTTTCTGAATTTAAAATTTTGTACTCTTGTAAGCAATTCAAGTTTATGTTTGCTGCAATCTAGAAAACTCTGCTTTCACACTAAATTGTATAATGTGGATTTTTATTTTGTATTTTTCAGGACTAAAATTCATGCACAAAGAAAATTTGCTCAGTGCTCACTTCCTTCTACTCCAATTTCAACTCCAAATAAAAGCAAAATGTCTCCCCTTTGTTTGCCAAAAAGAGCTAAAACAGAAGATTTCCTTACTTTTTTATGTTTAAGAGGTAAGATTATGATCAGTTAACTTCTGGTCTATTAAATGCCTTGAAATTTGCAATGTTTGATATATTCATTTTAATAGTAATTAATTAATTAATTGATTGATTGAGGGTTCATTATATGCATTTCAGGTAGTTCTGTCTTGCCATCTCATCTGGATTTTTTCAACTATTCAAGTAAAGATTCTGCCTCAGTCTCCGGTGGAGAGAATAGCCGTCCCCAAACACCAGCCAGTGTCAACTATAAGCATCATATCAGTTCATCGCGTGCACAGACACGTGAGAGCTCTCCTCTTTCTACTGCAACAAGTACAAGTAGTAATGATGATGTTACTGATGTAATGTCATCTTTCCATGTAAGTATTACACTGAAAAGGCTCAAAACATTTTTTATTGTTTATTTTCTTTTTGTTCTTTTTTGTAATCACCCGTTCAAAATCCAGTGTAAAAAACTTAGATGTATGGGGCTTGTGAATCCCATTTTTGTTGTTTTCATATTTTTCCTCTTTATACACAGCTTACTATTCATAACTGTTATTAGGTATTAGGTTTCAGTTAAATCAATTGATACACAATATTGGCAATTCTTCTTTGAAATACGATTTCTTCTAGGATTGTATGATGTGGTAAGACAGTGTGCTTCAGAGCCTAATCTTAGTTGTCTTGTTGCAGCCAGTGTATACGTTCTCTTCTGATTGGAGAGAAATGTGCATGATTTGATGTGTAATGGAGAGCTACACCAAGTTCTAAATTTGATTTGGCTTGGTTTCTGTGGTTGGATGCCCTTCCTAACACCAACCGGACTACAGTATGTATGATGCCACATTAAAATGTGGTATCATACAAGCTCTAACATGTGGCACTGGCACAAGTGCTTTTTACATGGCAATGGCACACAGCTCTTGTAGGCCAATCTTATTCATTAAGGGGAGTGGCCTTAATGCTTCTGCTGTGGAGGATGGGTTTTCTTGAGTACTAAGATGTTGATAATTAAAATTTTTTAAAAATTTGTTTTACATGTTGGAATGAATTTCAAGAACTATGAATTTGCATAGTGTCCCATCAGTTTTATAATATTTAAATTATTTATTCTCATATTAATGCTATCCCCATTTATGGTATACCTTTTTGTGTACTTTCTAGTTGTTCCTTCTAATGTGTTTTACACTAAGCTTTGGATCTGAGATGCAACAATTTTGTTTGTGTTAAATATTTCAGCTTTTGTTTGATAAAATAAGGAATATTGAGTATTAGGTTTCACTTTAAACAATTTACACACAAGACTGGGGTTTTTTCATCGATCTATGTGGTTTCATCTACAACTGTATGATATGGTAAGACAGCATGTTTTTGATTTTGCAGGCTGGAAAGTAGATATATTGGCATTGGTTTAATTTTAAGCTGCACCTATAGCCATACATGCAGCTATAAGTAACAACAACAATAATAATTTTTAACATAAGTCAGAAGGCCAAACAAGAATGATGTTAATGAACAATTTCTTACATAGGCAGAAGACTGAGTTCAGACTTATATAGAAGAAGGGACTGTGAGAATTATAATATTGATACATGTTTATAAAGGATTTAATAACTGATATAAATAAAAAGCAGTTTCAGAGAGGAATCAAATCTAATTTAGTGAAACATCAGCTCATCCATAATACTAGGATATGTTTTTTTAAAGTCAAAGCATAGTATTGATTTTTCTAAATGTATGCTTATGTGCTTTACATTTGTTTTTCTATCTTAAATTATTTTATGGTTATTTTATCAGGTTGTTCGCTGTCTCCAGACGCCAAATCGGAAAGCAGCACGTGCAAGTGCAAGCACTCCAGAAACTGCTAGAGGCTTAGCTACTATGCAGCAACAGAATTTGGTCAAAAAAGTTGCTGGAAAATTGGGTGCCAAACTAGGCCTAATTGACTCCAAAACACGCATGACTCACAATAATAATTCCCCTTCCAAAAGAAATGTCAAATCCAGAATTTCCCAACCAAAGACAACTATGCGTAATGGAGTACATTCTAATGATCTCAGAACTAAAAAGCGTTCCCCTGGACGGCCTTCACTAAAGCAGAAGTTGCAAGACAGGGTGAACCATGTTAAAACCTCAGTCCATATTGTTTCAGAATCAAAGAAAAGATCTGTTGTTGTGCGCAATAGTAAATCAAGTGTGTTACGATCTCTTTCTAAGGTAAATCTCTCTCTTAAATATCTTAAATTTTCTATATTATTTATCTCATTCTTGTCTGTCATTGTCATATTTCATTATTTTTCATTTACAATTACCATATTTGATGATATATAAAACACCTTTCTTTTTCCAAAAAGATATCTGCTAAAAATCACCCTGGGTCCTTCCTAAATGTGAAGTTCGACCTATATTGCATGCTTTAATGCACTGTAAACTTTTTCCTTGAATATGTGCTGCAGAAACTGGAGTGCATCTAATATACCCATGTATGTCTTCTATGCCATCAAGTACAATATGTTCATGTGTTTAAAAGAAACATATTTATTATTATTATTTCTATGATTTATTTAAAAAATTATGAAATATCATCACTTTATTTTTATATGTAAACAAATCTTCAACTTTTGTTTTGATCCTGGTAGAAGAGCTATGAGAATATACTTGTGCCCCATTCCTAGCATAACACCTGGTCATTCACTTTAAGGCTTTAATTAAGTATTGTTAGGTTAATAAAAACGTTAATACCAAAATGAGAAATACATTGCAAATGAGGCATGCCAGCCATCACAGTTGACCATTGTTAGTGAAGTTCTGAGTTTAATCCTTCAAGATATTTCTAGCAAAGTACACATCTTCTGAGTTTTAATTAATTTTGAAAATAACAAAGTTTTAGAAGATTAACTAATTATTTTGGTATCAGCTTGGTATTTGGAACATTGATTAACAAATGGTTCTTACACTTAATTATGATAGAATTTTGATTTAGCTGTGAGTACTCGAACCCTTTAGATACTATCCCGCCTGAGACTGTTCTTGGTTCTCTGACGCTTCCTGATTTAAGGCGATCTAAAAACTTCCCAACAAAATTTCATGTTTATGTCCCAAGCACCAGCTTATTAATGGAAATTATTTTACAAAATTCTTCATTATTTTCAAAAATAATTGAAACATAAGTAGTTTATTTCAAAAGAAACTCAGTAACAGAAAGGTGAAAAAACACAGTTTGTATTATTTGACCAGAGCAAGTTTCAGATAGATTTATATAAAAGGCTAAACCTTGTAATTGTTGAAAAGAATCGGCACAGCACTGCCTTAGACTATTGTTGGTTGGACACTCCTTGTGACTGTTATGGTTATCTTGAGCCTGATTTGTTCCTGATGCTTTTTAGCCCTTTCGATACCAATCTGGCTGAAGCCACCCCTTGATCTGTAATACAAACGTCTTGTTTTCATAAGTTTTGAATTAGAATCTTCCATCAGACCTTAGTCACAATTTATGTTCCTAATACCAGCTTAATGATAACTAAGTTATTTTACTAAATTCTTTGTTATATTTAAAATTAATTGAAAGAAGCACAGAATCCCACAATAAATATGGTAATGAAAGAGTTAGATTAAGTACTTCTTGCATAATTTAAACTACTTTTAGCTTTGCTATGATATTGATTTCTAGCTCTAAAGCCTTGGGTTGATCTCTGCTTCAGATATTTCATTATGTATATTTAATCAGTGCACTTAATTCTATATAACCTATGTTCATGTAGTTATTCAGGAAAGATAAGGGATTACTTGGGAATATTTATTATTCATAATACATTGGTGTTCTCTCCAAAAGAAGATTTAGCTCTCATCTTCTTAAACAGCTTGAAACTTGAAATAAGCACCAATTCTTAAAAGTCCTTTTTGAGTTCCAGGAAACATTAAATATATTTGTTTTTATTGTCTCTATCTCCTGGTAGAAGAGGAATTGATTGGGCTATGGTCCTTAGATTAATATAAACATAATCTCTTTCTTCAGATTATATTATATATAAAATTAGCCTGCTGACTTCCTATTAACTAAGATAAATGTATATGTGTGTGTGTATATATATATATATATATATATACATTTTTAGAAGGTTGATTGTTATGGCCAGTCAGAGGGTGGCCATTGGTGTTGCATCTATAAAGCGCTTAACTGTATAGGTGACTTGTCAGAGTGGCCAGAGTTTATGTACCTCTGACCATTTGAGTGTGATGTGTCGCCTATGCAGCTAAGCGCTTGATAGGTGTAAAACCAATGGTCACTCTCTGACCAGCTATGACAATCAACCTTCTAAATATATTTCTGCTTTGATGTTTTAGAGTGAGTCTTTTTTGGATATATGAACTACTGACAATGTATGTATATATGTATATATGCACATCTCTTTTCTTCTCAATGTGTAAGTAAAAAAATTAAATAATCATCTTCCAGTTACTGGAATCACATTAAGATATAAATCTTGAAATTTGTTTCAGAACTCCAACAATTCCTACTGCAATAATAACAGTGCTCAGTCCCAAAAACCATTTTGCAAAACACAGACTCATGGGAAATCCTTGAGAACATCTGTCATTTCACAAAAAAGCCATTCCAATAGTGTTCTACCTGTGGTGCCTTTGAAGAAACTCTCTGAAAATGTGCCTAATCGACGAAAACATAGAGGACGTAATAAACTGCAGTCTAGTCAAATTGATAAACTGAAAAACAGAGTGCGAAGGCAAAGAAATGCACAGGATAACTTATCCACTACAACTGAACCTCACTCTAGGAGTAGGACTCGTCGTGATACTGGTAGCTCCAGTTCAAATAGAAGGCAACGAGGACAGTATGTTTTAGTACCAAGATCACGGACTATAGAGCCCCAGTCAAGGGTTCAACCATCCCGGTTTTCAAAACGCCTCTCATTGTTGGCTCAACGAGCAGCTATTGATGTTGAAAACAAAGTTAAATCATCTGGTTTAAAAGGATCCAAGACAGCTCAAGAAGAGTCTACTGTTGGCCCATCTTCTCCTACATTACTGCCATCTTCAGCAGTGCCTTTGCCAACCGTAACTTCTTCTAGTACACCTTCTCTCACACAGTTGACCAATTCCACAAACACCTCAAATCATCACTTAGCATCTTCACACCATTATTCACAATCACTCAATCAAGTTTCACCCTCCATAAAGGCAATTAACTCTGGTATTTCTGACAAAAAGAAACTCAATATTCTGAAAATGATGAAACTTAGAATGCCCACAAGAGAGCAGCTGAAACTAGCTCGAATCATAGAAAAACGACGTGGTAAGAAGAACTGCGTGACTTCAGTGACTCCTGCAACAGACACAACTTCCAAATCGTTACCACAGCTTTCAAATGAAAACCCTAAACCAAAAGAAAATGTTCCTTCGTATGAAAAGCGCCGTGGAAGACCACCTAGTGAGTATCATTACATTGTTTATTGTTTGCTTGTTTCAGTCATTGGACTGTGACCATACTGGGACACCACTTTGAAGGATTTTATTCAAACAAATTGATTCCCAGTTCTGATTAAATTTTTTAAAGTCTGGTACTTATTCTATCAGTTTCTGTGGCTGAACCACTAAGTTGGGGTGGGGGCGTGTAAACAAACCAAATCCTGTTGTTAAATGGTGGGGTTAGGATGGCAAACACAAGCGCAACGATACGCGCGTGCGCACATACACACACATGCTGCCCTTCCACAGTTTCTATCTACTAAATTCACTCACAATACATTGGTTGGCCCATAGCTATAGTAGAAGCCCGAGTACCATGCAGTGGGATTGAACCTAAAAGCACATGGTTGCAAAGTGAGCTACTTGACTGTACAACCATATTTGAAATATTAAGATTCTTAATTCTATTTTGTTTTTTTTAAATCTAGTTTTTATATATAAATACATTGGGGAGGTGGTTTGAACATTTTGTTAATAACCGTATATTCTTTTTACTCATTCTTTTGTAAAGAATCACACTAAAAGAAATCTTAGTTTCAAAGTCTTTCAGTTATTCTTTCTCATCATACTTGTGATATTTATTTTCATTGTTTCAAAACTACTCCAGCCAGTAGATAAATATTTTGACAGGACTTTGAAAGGTATTAAATTTACAATAATGTATTTTGTACTAATGGGGTCTCGATACAGAGTGATAAATAATTTTTATGATGGCAATTTGTCATCATCATTGTCGTCATCAAGTTTGGTTCACTGCTAATTTGGGCTAGATAGATTTTTTGGAGTTAGCATTTTTTGGACAGATGTCGTTTCCTACTACCAAACCTTTTAGTTTCCAGTTATGGCATGTAGGGACACAGTATACATATTCTAAAACTAAGTTATAGATGACATTGATAAATAAATCAGTTTTTATAGTCAAATGATTAAGATGACAAATACATACATAAATAAAAACAAAATATGTGATCAAACAGTTGCAGAAAATTGCTAAAATATCTCCTTTGCTTTATTGTATTTCTAAGAAAAAGTATCTATTGAGAAACCATGCCAAAACAGACTGGAGCATAATGCAGTACTTGGGCCCATCAGATCCTGTTGAATAGTTCAGCTCATGCTTAAAAAAAATTTTGAATTTATTTTGCTTCAATTGTAATTTGGTTGAGTCTTCTAATTGTGGTTGACTGTTATTGTTTTAGATGAATTGGAACAGTAATCAGTTTATTTTCTCAGTTTGGATCCATTTTGCTTAATTATCTTAATCATGTCATTCAGAGGTTTACAAAATATTGTTATGGTCACATTTGATCCTTTACATTCACAAACCTCAGTCAACTGACAGGTCAAACTGCCTATGGAACTAATAGCTACCTATCTGCACAAAAAAAAAAATCATGTGCCAATATTAACATATAAATGATATACTTCAGTATACAGTATTAACAATATACCATATTCACAATATACCATATTCACACTATTGGTTTTGTACCTCTACTATAACAATGTCTTTACATTTTAAAATGTAAGGGTTTTGTACCTTAATTAGCCCACTGTTCCAACTGTTGTTCCTTGTCATCATAATTACTTCTCATAGGAAGAGAGGCACCACCACTAAAATGACTATTGTTACCATTTTTTGGTTACCATTTTTGCTATCTTTGGTTCATGAGGTTCAAGTATAGTTCCAGATTGTTTCAATCTTTTCTTTTATAACAGTAGCACTACTGGTTCCAATTTGTATTACAAACTTTTGGGGGTTACCACTTTTGGGGTTGAATCATCATGCTTTTCATACTACATCTGCTGATTTGTGGTAAATGGCAACAGGAAGGGCATTTGGCCATAAAAAATCTGCTTCAAATAAACTTCATCAGACCCATGCAAGCACACAATTTGCTAAATCTCAGTATTCAAATAAATACATACAGCAGAAGTTAACTGCCTTGATTAATATAGCATCTTTTGTTGTTTGATTTTTGAGAAAGGCATGAATGTCACAACCTCTCATTCTATCTTATTTTTAAGATTTTGTATCAGCCTTCATGCTTGTATTTTTTTAATTCCCACTTAATTAGAAATAAAAACATACGAGGTAATGTCAGTCTACTATGAGATGAAGTGGAAACTAAACTTGTTTATATTTCCGAAACATGCTAACACACACCATCATATTATGTCTAGTGACGTATATTTATTATCTTATCTCTTAGATCATGTTTATCATGTTATCATCTCATATTCTTTAGACTAGATACAGGGTCACTTTTCATTGGATAAGACTGGGGACATTGCTACCACTTAGATAAACTCCAGCTGATACTCATATATTAATTCTCAAAATGTCAAAGGTAACATCAACAGATTTTGCATTCAGAATCTGAAGAAAAGAGAGTTGGCTTTTACTAATGTTGATATATTCATGTTAAAAGTAAGATGGTGAGGTGGCAGAATTGTTAGCAGGCTAGGTAAAATACTTAGTGGTATTTTGCCTATCTTTGCATTCTGAGTTCAAATTTCACTGAAATTGACTTTGCATTTCATATTTTTAGGGTCAGTGCAATCGACTTATCCCCTTCCCTGAAATTGCTGGTCTTGTGCCAAAATTTTAAACCAATATATCCATGTTAAAAGTGCAATTGAGCAACAGAAATAATTAAAATTCTTGCAGTAATTTATTTAATGTCGAATTCTTTACATTCTGAGTTCAAATTTTGTTGGTGTTGATAAATAAAATGTTTATTGAGGGTTAATCTAATTAACAATACCTTTTTGTCTACCACTTTGTTGCTTTGTGCCAAACTTAGAATTTACCATTATGAATATTAATGAAGTGGAAGGATGACACCCATAGTAGACTACCTCACCGAATCTGTTTCAGTATGAACTTTCATCTTGCTACAATCTAGGTTCAATTTCTGATATAGTTGATAAAATAATTGCATAGTAGACTTGATCTTGAGTGGTAGATTTAATTCATTACCTGGTTTAACATTGCACCACACTGTTCTTGGTTGTAAGCATTTGGAGCCAGTTCTTTGGTTTCAGGATATTTCCCTTTCTCTTGGAAGGTCCTGAAAAATGAAAAGTCATAGACACTACTGTAGGGATAGGGGGAAGCATCTATGGTAAGTGGGTCAGTTCATTTCGCTATATATGTCCCCTATAAATTTTGGTTACATGTAATCAACATTACAGTGTGTAGGATGTGTTCCCATTTATTTGTTTTTGAGGATTCTCGTTTGTAGTCTTGCTACACTAATGCAATTAAAAAAAAAAATGAATGCCACAGTATCATATTTCACTTCTCAGTAAACTGAAGGTCTTGCCTATGTAAGGAATAAATCTTAACAATGTATTTCTATACTTTATTTTTATATATGTATTTTTTTTTTCTAATACAGTTGGGAAGAAATCTGAACAAAGTTCTGAAGAAGAAGTTAAATGTGATTCTTTTCCAGAGGAAGGAGAACCAGCACGAATTGTGGACATTCCAATTTTTTATCCGTCAGATGAAGAATTTCAAGACCCCTTAGCCTACATAGAATCTGTCAAAACACAAGCCGAACCATTTGGAATGTGCAAAATTGTACCCCCAGCTTCATGGAAGGTATTGCATGACTTTATATTTTGGTTTCCTTCTCTTCTTATATTTCCATATCTCTACTGCCATATTTGATTTCTTAAATTACCAGAAGAATGAGTATCATGAATTAAACTGATCTTGATATATGATTGATAGTTGTGTCGTCCCAGAAAGATGACTGGAATAATTGACTGTGATGATATTCACATTCAGAATCTGAAGGGAAGTAACTAAATACTGACATTCAATCTGACCCAGTACTGTTTCTGTTCTTTGTCACATTGGAATGTTCTTGCGGAATAAAATACTTCAGCATTCACAGAGAACTACATTTTTGTTTTATTAAATTAGGAAAGCATATTTTTGTAAGTTTGTAAATTATCTCTGTAGCAGAACCCCAGGCTGGATATTTTCATATTATTTAGTTTGGTTCTGTATGAAAAGCGAAGTTGACCTCAGTGACATTTGAACTCAGAATGGAAAGAGCTGTAAGAAATTCTGCCAAACATTTTGTCCTGTTCATTAATGATTCTTCCAAATGCCACCTGAGAAAGAGAGAGCTAAATACTGGGAAAGTGTAGAGTTACAATTTCTACTAATCCAGCACTTTATTACAACAATAATTAGCAAATTAGTGAAAAATGAATTTTAACAAAAATTAATTCAGTAGCTATTTAGTTTTTTTTTTTTTTATTATTATATACCTTATTGACATGCATTTATTTATTGTTACTTAAAAGATTTGATCAATTTCTACATTTCACCCATCACACAAACTATGATAGCATAATAAAATTTTTTTTTTTTGTTTTAGCTTGAAAGCTGTATTAATGAAGAAATGAGATTTACAAGCCAAGTGCAATATATACACAAAATGTTAAATCGGTAAGTAATATATTTACAATAATATATATTATATGGCTGTCATTTCTCTCTCTCTCTCTCTCTCTCTCTCTCTCTCTCTCTCTCTCTCTCTCTGAAATATATTAGGCATGCATATATATATATTTTAATTGTAATTCTAATGAATGTATTCAACATTTAAGATATTTCTCCTGATGTGTTATTAGTATTTACTTCAGTGGAAGCTTAGTTCCTTTCAATTGAATGCAATCTTTGCTATGGTCTTCTACATTTCTCTCTCTTCAAACTGTTAAAATTCTTCCTAAAAAAGTGAGTTTTCAAAGGTCAAATAGTTTTAGCAATAATTTAGTACCAATAATTAATACCAATAATTTTTAGTCATCAGGCAAAAAAATAAAGTTTAAATAACACTGATCGTGTGTGACGGGGGAACAAACCTTGATTTCTTCACCCAACCAAGAGAGCTTTTTCTATATCACATTTCAGCTACTAAGGTCAACATATTTTGCTACTCTATGGTTGCTTTTAATTGTGCATTCAACAGATATCTGTAAAAAACACTTCACATAAATCAAATATCACAATTTGCAAACATTCTGCAATGCATATTAATGTGAACAGCTGGGCTTAAAAAGGTTGAAAGACATTGTGAAATGATCATTGAAATGGAAGTTGACAATTAAATGTTACCTTTTATTTTCTTAGATAACTAATTAAGTGATAATGATTGTGAGTTTAAGTACTAGACTATTGATTACATGAATTACAAGCTGAAACAGTACAACAAAGTAATGAACTGTAAAACCCTGGACACATCCTGTGGTGGTGGTGGTGGTGGTGGTGGTGGTGGCAGCAGGTGCAGTAGCTAATTAAGGTGCCAGTCTGTGGCAGTGGATTGGCAAAATTGTTAAAATGTTCAGTGAGATACCTTTTTGTATCTGAGTCAATTCTTCGCATTTTGAATTCAAATTCAGTCAATGTGCAGGACTAATCCCCCAGTTACAACTACATTTGATAAGAGCTGGGTGGAGAAGGATGATGACCATCTGCTACCACAGTCAAATGATGATGATGGCAGTGATGATACATTTGTTTGTTATTTTTTATTATTATGAACTTCATTAACATATTGATAATTTAAAGTGTCCTATATTACCTTTTAAAATTCTGTTTTCTTTTCTTATAATTATATAGATGGGGTCCAAATATACAGCAGATGGAATGCATAAAGAAACATCTTTCCTCAGTTGGTATTGAATTGACTGAACCTCCACTGGTAAATAATCCTTTCAAATACTATTAAGCCTCTTCAGACAAAAGACATGCACACACACACACACACACTCTCTCTCTCTATCTTTCTCTCAACACTCACACCTGCAAGCACACATACATACACACAATCACAAATATATACACAAGCACTCACCCTCACAACGCGTCTATGTGCAAAGCAGTTAACTGTTTTAGAGCTGCTGAATTCAAGTTTAACCACAAGAACAAGATATGATATCTGTCAGTGGCACCTAACAACTCTCAGTAGGTTAGTTTTTCTCAAGTTGGGACATACACCCCACTAGTGAGGTGTGGTAGTATTTTGATTGTTTTTTTTTAAATACTTCAGAATGGGGTGTAAATAATCAATAAAACTTGTTATAAAGTTTTAATTAAAACCTGTTTTAAATATTTATATGCTATATATTAACTTTTTTTATACTTGTATATCTAACTCATCATCATTATTTAACATCTATTTTCGATGCTGGCATGGGTTGGACCATTTGGCAAGGGTTGGCATGGTTTCTGCAGCTGGATTCCCTTCCTAACACCTAACCACTCTACAGAATGTACTGGGTATATTTTATGCAGCACTGGCATAAAAGTACTTTTTATGTGGCACCAGCACAAGTGCTTCTAATGTGGCACCAGCCACAAGCGCTTCTGACGTGGCACCAGCCACAAGAGCTTCTGACGTAGCACCAGCACAAGTGCTTTGAACCTGACACTGTCGTGTGCTTTTAATGTGGTGCTGGCACGAATGCTTTGAGTGTGGCACCAATATGACTACTTTGAATGTGACCTGGCATGAGTGCTTTTTAATGTGGCACTGGCACGGGTGTGTGATGGCTTTTCTAAAATACAATCTCTGTTCCAATATGTAGCTTTAGATCAAAACTCTTGCCAATTGTATACATGAAATGTACATTTAAACAATAATTTTTTTTTTTCATTTTAAGATTGGTGGCATTGAATTAGATTTAGCTCGTCTGTACCTTAGTGTCAAAGAGTATGGCGGACTGCAGAATGTAATGGATAAGAAGAAATGGAGCAAAGTAGCTGATATGGTTAAAATTCCAAAACAAGTAAGTATTGCTTTTCTGTTTTCATTTGTTTCAGACTATTTTATTATCAATGGTTTAGTCTTAGAGTTTATTTGTAACTTTTTCTTTCCTTCTGTCTAATTTATTAGGCCCAGGATCGGACTACAAAGCTCTACAATGCTTACTGCAAATATCTGCTCTCTTATGAAATGCTTTCTGAAGAGGAAAAGACGAAAATTTTGCATCAAGTAACAGACGAACGTTTGCAACAACTACAGCAACGACAGAATGGAATGTCTCGACAACACACAGAAGACACCATAGATTGTTGTGTTGCAAAGGTAATGGGAAGAGCAAACTTTGCAGTTTACATTGTTTTTATCGCTAATTTTAAATCATCGCGAGAAGAAAGGGGTTTGCATTTACCTGTTTTAGAACTTCTTTAAACTAGAGTTTGGGATGATTAATTGTTTGAAGTTAGTCCAGTTAATGTTTAAATAATGAAAAGGAATGCAGCAAGCCCTTTTGCATGCAGTGATTATTTGTTTCTGTGTCATTCTCTTATTTTCCTACATCAGCAATATTCTAATTTTATAATTATTATATTATTTAAAGACCTTTGCAAATGCCTTCCTAACAATTTCTTATGACTTTTTGTGGTGACTTTATTGCTTTCTATAATGAAGTATAGTTTTTGAGGTGCATTTTTGACTTTGTCTTCAAATAGTTCAGCTGAATTCTGCTCATATACCTGGGAGAGAACAGCTGCTAGTCATGTATACATTTCTCCCACCAAAAGCAAAAAAGTAAGTTGAGGAGCAGGGGCTCTTTGACATTAATAGGAAAACCTTATTAACCAAAACACTGCAGCCATTTGCTCACTGTCTCCTCTATATCCTCCTTTCTACCTCTACTGCAGTTGCCCCTTCTTCCTTGCTCTCTGGAACTAACTAACAAGCTCTCTATCACTGCTACAATTTAAGTGCATCTTATGCACCTGCATCTCCTTTTCCTAATCCTAAATGTGGATTATTCATCAAGCTTTGTAGTAAATACTTCACAGAATCAGTTGTTACTACACTTGCAAGTATCTAGAATTTCCTTTCAAACCATGTTTTTTTCCCTATTGGTAACAACTTAAGGAAGTTTAAGCTGGAAAATGATTACATTCACTTCACCAATTTAAGTTGGTCTGCAAATATAATAAACACCACCTTTTTTTTTTCAAACTAAATAATAAAAATATAAGTTATGGTAATTACTGTGTAGCAAGGTTACTATTTAATTTTTGTTGACCAAATTAATTTTTTTTTTCTCCTTTTTCTCATTGATACATTTTGTAATTTCATTGTGATCGTCGTCGTTTAACGTCCGCTTTCCATGCTAGCATAGGTTGGACAATTTGACTGAGGACTGGCAAACCAGCTGGCTACACCAGGCTCCAATCTGATTTGGCAGTGTTTCTACAGCTGGATGCCCTTCCTAACGCCAACCACTCAGAGAGTATAGTGGGTGCTTTTACGTGTCACCCGCACAAAGGCCAGTCAGGTGGTACTGGCAACGGCCACGCTCATCTCGCTCGTAAAAAATTACTATGCATTGAGAAAGACAGGAATGGAGCAGGAAAATGAATTTGATAATGTGGAAACTATCAGTATACTCACATCCACATGAAAAAATATCAATATTGATGTATTCCCATGTGAGAGTAAGACACAAGATTTATAGTTCTTTTTTAGTTCATAAATTTTGCTGATCAAATCTTTTTCTTTTCTTTTCTCATTGGAATATTAGTAATTTTATGAAAATTGATATTTTGCAACATTCATAAAATGACTGTTTAAGTTACTAGATTATCATTATCATCATCGTTTAATGTCTGCTTTCCATGCTGGCATGGGTTGGACGGTTTGACTGAGGACTGGTGTGCCAGAAGGCTGCACCAGGCTCCAATCTGATCTGGCAAGGCATTCTACAGCCGAATGCCCTTCCTAATGCCAACCACTCTGGTAGAGCAGTATGCTTGCTACAGTGTAGTTACCATGACCAGTTATGAAGTAACTGTTCAGATTTAAATGTAAACAATATCCAGCGTTAAACTTTTGTATAAATTCTCTGTCAAAATAACTAAGTAAATATACTGTTAGCCACATCACATTGTTTGTTATCAATTCTCTCCTAAATAATCTATAAATGCCCATCCCCTATACAGATCATTTACCTGTTCTGGAATTTGTCAGCAATTTAGCTAGAAGTAGACTCTTTTCACTTGTCTTTTAATCTATTATTTGTTTCAGTCCATTAGACTGCAGCACATTTTGGGGCACCACTTTGAAGAGTTTTTAGTTGAACAAATTGACTCCAGGTCTTTTTTTTAAAAAACCTGGTTCTTATTCTATTGGTCTCTTTTGGAAAACCAACCACTAAGTTACAGGGATGTAAACAAACCACCAGTTGTTAAGTGGTGGTGGGGCACAGACACAAAGACACACACACACATCATTGGCTTCTTTCAGTTTCCATCTTCCAAATCCACTCACAAGGTTTTGGTTGGTTTAAAGACTCTTGCTCAAGGGGCCATGTCATAGGACTGACCCTGGAACCATGTGGTTGGGAAACAAGCTTTTTGTCAGACACGCCTGCACCTTATATCCAATATACCAAGATATATCTCTATTTGATATTTGGTGTATAAATAAAAATTTCCATAAAAGTATGAATTGTGAATCAATGCATAAAAATTTTTATGTACATATAAATATCTTTTAATCTTTAAAACTTCCAGGGTAAAACAACTTCCATCAATGCCTTCCAAAGAGTGTCTCGGAATGTACAGTCTATGTGGTTTCGAGATGATCCAACTCCAGAACAAGTTGAAGTAAGTCTGCTATTATCCATCTAACTACTTCTGTCTCCAAATCTCCAAAATGTATGATCATATTTATTGTTAGAAATACCTGTACTAGTAAAGGAACATGATTAAGCTAAACTATTTATTAATTAATTGATGCTTCATCAACATTTTAATGCCCACTTTTCCATGCTTGTATGGGTTGGACAGATTATGTTGAGGTGGATGACTTTCCTGTTGCCAACCCTCCCTTGTTTCCAGGTAAGGTAACATCTCTCCATGACTAGACAGGGAAGATTGGAAAGAAGACACCACTTCCATGATGGTGACATTTGCTTACAACTATCACATGATGGCAAGACAAAGAGTCAGTAACATACATATGTATTGTACAATGGGCTTCTTTCGTTTCTATCTACTAAAACCATTCACAAGGCTTTGATTAACCTGGGGCTATAGTAATCCAAATATCTATGCCTCACCATCTTCATGGATTGTTTCATATTCCTCCAGGATCAAAGTGGTTGGACAGTGCAACATGAAGTAGTCTGGCTTATGGAGATAACCTGACATGTTGAATATAGATTCATATTCCCATTGATGTGGGTTAGCAACTGTTCTACTGTCTTGACTCCACCCTGTTACATATATCCAGTTTTCTTGTTACACCATAGGAACTGAGCTGTGGTTCTGTGGTGGTTGCCACTGTTAGGAGGTTGCTCCTTCCGTTCATCTCTCCAGACTTCCTAATGTTAAAGTTTTCTTTTACCAATTTATAAAAAAGTTTTCTTGATTTTTGTCTTGGGGTAATGGCTACAGTATTGTTATTTGTTTTAAGAGTGTAATAGCTCATCATGTTGTCATTGTGTGGTGGTTAAAGTAACTCAGTGGTCCTAACGTTAGTCAGCTAAGATTCAATCATGCTGAGCTGGTAGAAAATAAAGTGAGATAATTAATCAGATGAAGACGTCAAGTCTTACTTAATATCTCATACCTTGAAAGAATCATTGGTAACTTATTTAGAAAGAAGTGTGAAGTTCTGCTTGTGCTGATATAGTATGGAGGTGATCAATCAAATACTCAGAAATCATTTCTTAAGTTTTAGTTGTTTAGCTCCGAGTCACTTCTGAACGAGTAGATCTTTGATCAAGGGTCTATCCGACTGTGGCCATCATGGTAGGATGTTATCTCTTGCATTTTTAACGATAACTTACGTTCCTAGTTGGCACATCAAAGCACCAATGGAACCGCTGGTAGCACTATCGCGCGCATACGCAAATACTTGTTCAAGGGGAACAACTCTTTACTGCTATTTCATGTTAAAAAAAATCAAAATATATGTATGGCTTGAGAGCAACATGGTTAACTATAGTTTTAAGGATTGTGGAAATACTGCGAATGGTCAATGTCATCCGTTGGCTCATCTAGGCAGTAAAACTACATTACAAACAGCCAGCCACCCACTAAGGCTGTTTAGGTACAATAGGAGTGTTTGAAACAGTCAATATTTTTGCCATGTTATGATTAATTTTTTTTTGTAATTTCTCTTGCAATTTCAGTCAGATTACTGGAAAGTTGTTGAAGAAGCGTCATCACATGTTGTTGTCCAGTGTGGACATATTAACTCAGGGAACCAGGGAACATTCTTTCCTTGCAAGAAAGATAGCCCATACACCAAGTAAGTTTAATGATAATTATGAATTTGTTGAGTCAATGGTTGACCCATAGGGAGCTAATCTCAATGTTTTATGATATCCAGTTTGGTAGCTTAATGTTTGTTCTGTGTGACTGCTACTTGGACTTTAGCAAGTCAGTCAAAATGCTTAGCTGTATTTCTTGTGACTATGTTTTGCTGGTGTAGCAGTATCTTCATTGACTATTACAAGGATAGAGGAGAGGCTGTAGTAAGAGTAAGTTATAGGAGGTATCAAGTTGATGTCTCGGTTATGAAAGATATTGGAAGAGTCACAGCATAACTAATTAGGATGAGAATTAGTCTGGATAAAATGCAGTTTGGCTTGGTGCTGGGAAGAGGTACTTCTAATATTCTCTTCCTTGTAAAACAACTGGAGAAGTTTTTAATGAGGCATAGTATCTAGCACTCATTGACTTATAAGGCCTTTGGAAAGGTTTCATGTTCTTAATCTGATGGTCACTAATCTATAGTTAAGTATATGGAAATATGAACTAATGGGGGCCTCATGGAGGCAAAGGGCTGAGTTCCTTTAGAGTTTTGGGCCTCATGGAAGCAATGACCAAGACCTTTGGCATTATGTCGTGCTTGAGAAGACCCATGAAGCCGAGCAAAATCACAGTCATGGCAGATACTAGTATCACACAGATTGGCACCCGTGCAGGTGGCACATAAACACACCCCGGTGTCATGCAAATGGCACCTGTGCTGGTGGCATGTAAAAGCATCCGTTACACTCTCAGAGTAGTTGGCATTAGGAAGGACATGCAGCCATAGAAAACCATGCTAAATCAGACTGGAGTCTGGTGCAACCTTCCTGCGTGCCAGCCCAGTCAAATTGTCCAACCCATGCCAGCATGGACAATAGACGTTAAATGATGATGATATGTTCTGAGTTCAAATATCATTGAGGTTGACTTTGCTTTTTATTCTTTTGTGGTAGGTGAAATAATTACCAGTTGAGTACTTGGGTTGATTGAATTGACTACTCCTCTCCCTTAGAATTGCTGGTCTTGTGCCAAAATTTGAAACTAATATTCTAATGCCATTAAATGTGTTCATGTTATACTTGTTATATTTTGGAGCATGATTTATGTAACTGAGTCTCTATCATCCTCATGACATCCAGACTTATTTTTTAAGCATTCTTTGGAGCTGAATATTTTCAATTATATTAAGTTCATTTAGGAATTATTTTGGTGAGTGAAGGAATAAGAATTCATAAGTCATATGTTCTCTTTAGCCATTGTGTTGATCTCTGTAAATATCTCACCTAGAAGTCAATGGCAGGTGGTTACAATCCTAAAAGTCTGTGTGTGTGTGTGCTGGGATGTTGGTTTTAAACTGATGGAGAAGGGGATATAGGATTATATGCTTCTAAATAGGTAGCCTCTTGAAATGCTATCTATATTTCAGGTCTCTCATTCCACCAAATGAGAATTTTTTACACTCTCAGAAACAGTGGCACTATTCAAGGAGTAGAGCAGTGTTGGAAGTAACATCCTCATTTAAGATCTGGTGTGAATGCTTCCAAAAGAGTAACTTCCACTAAAAGCACCCTGAATCGTGACAGTGTTAAAGTAGGTGATAAGTAGACCTACATCCCAACTTAGATTTAGTTGGTTTTATATGAATTGATGATGATGGCGATGATGGCAGTTATTTATATATATTTGCCTTAATGTCCTTTATATTATATCTATTATATCCTTTGTATAAATTGTTCATATATTGAAAACTGCTATGTCTCTTGTTAGTTATCTAGATACATACGAATGTATAACAGTTTGGTAGGTAGGTGCTATTTTTAATGAAAAGAATACTTTTCTACTTAAGACTTCTACTTATTGTTGTTATTGGCCATATTGACTATCACTCTAAATTTAAACAGATGTGGTTAAGCAATGTTATTTAACTGATTTCTGGAATGTAAAAAGAATGGCTCCATTGATTTTGATGTCAATAATATATAATAGTTTCTATTTACTTAACTGTAGCTGTTTGTATTGTTTATTTCAGACATGGCTGGAACTTCAATGTATTATCTCAAAATCCTTTATCAGTATTAAGACATTTGGGACCAATACCTGGTGAGTGGTGACATTCATTTTACTATTGTAAATCTTTGTACTTTAAATAATTTCATTTATTACATAATAGATGAACAAAAATATTTGTGTAGATAAACAATATTATGTGATACCATTTTGTTTTCAAATCTTTTAATTCTTATTCAAAAAAGTGAGAAATGGTATAAAATTTAGCAATTAACTTAATACACTTAAATTGAGAATTCTGAAAAGGTTATTCTCCCTCTTAACAATACAGCAAATCATTGTTTGACCCCCAAAATCACTTTCTCAGATTAAATATTCATCAAGGTTATTGTTTCTGAATGCATGTTATTAAAAAGATGCTAAAACATTTTCATAATTTTCAAACCTTATTTTCTTTAAATGCATTGAATGCTTAATGGAAACCAACAAGGGAATCTGTGTACTTGGTCCCCTTGCTGAATGTTAGTAGCAAAAACTTGTTCATCACCCTTCTGGTTACTAAAAAGAAGGGCATATAAGATAATGTAGTCCTATGTACACTATGCCTGATAAAAGACAACATAATGGTCACAGGTGGGACCGTCTTTTATCTTTTACTTGTTTCATTCATTGAATGCTGGCCATACTGGGGCACCATTTTGAAAGGTGTGGTCAAACAAATTGGTACTTATTCTGTTGGTTTCTTAACCATTAAGTTATGAGGTCACAAACAAACTCTGGTTTTCAAGTTGTAGTATGATGAAATATTTGGGAGTAACATTCAACTGCTGACTCTAGCTTTATTGTTATCATTGTTTAGCCTCAGGTCAGTCTTAATTAAGCGAGAGTATCAAAGCGGTTTCAGCTGTGACAAAATTGTCTTTATAAAAGTATCTACAACTGCCTTATCTTGTCTGCTCCTCTCCTTTTTTAAGATGGTAGGATGTGATATTAAGGATTTGGCTCTTTCTAGCAGGTCATGTTGAGACTTCTTCATTGGCTCAACATTTCTCAGTTCTGATCTGTAATCAAACTGTACAGAATGTGATGCAAAGTGTAGTTGTGTGTACTGTAACAAATACAAGATGAATCTACATTTGTCTGACTGCTGATTGTACTGCTAATGGCCAAAGTGAATATGAGCTAGCCAAGATTGCTCATTCTTTTCAGAATTTATCATAAATTTTATGAATTCCACTGAGAATATAACCAAAAGATTAGCTATTAATGAATGTAATTATTCTTTATTAAAAAAGTATTTTCTTTGTTTAGGTGTTACACTGCCTGTGCTCCATATTGGAATGTTATTCACAACTTCATGCTGGTCAACCAGCAGACACAGCTTGCCCTACATCCATTATTTACATACTGGGGCTGATCTCATTTGGTAAGTAACAAGGATTTCTCATATTTCTTTGTAATAATAGGTGCAGGCATGACTGTGTTGTTAAGAAGTTTGTTTTGCAACCACATGGCTTGTGATTCAATCCTCTGCATGAGCAAATTCCTTCAGCTATAGCCTTAGGTTGACCAATGCCATGTGAATGAAATTTAGTAGATGGAAACTGTATAGAAGTTCTGTGTGTGTGTATGTGTTTGCCTCCGTGTATCTTCACAATAGTGCCTTGGCTGATGGTGGGATTTAATATGACCTGCATAAACAATATATCTAGTAGCTCAGGAGTTTTATCATGTGAAGACCAAGGGAATGATGTACCTTACTTGAAAACTCATACAGTTTGGTTTCAGATAAGACCTCTGGCTATAAATACAGCCTAAAGAAGTTTTGGTCAACAGATTGTCAGTGTTGAAAAATGAACATAGAAACAATGATTGTTGTGTTGGTGCCGTCATTGTTGGCTGTTTGCTGTAGTATTTTTCTGTTTCTTATGACTGAGCTAAGAGAACAGCTTTTACATTTGGTATTAATATCTTTGTACACATGGAAATCAAAAATGTTTTAAACATATCATATTCTACCTGAGACAGAAACTATGGTTGGTTTTGAGCAAGCCAGTTTATTAGAAAGACACTTGTTTTGGTAAATATTTATAATTGGAAACTTGTTCAACTCATAAATATAAAAGACATGGCTGTCTGGATAAATGAGTTTATAATATTAAAATGTTAGGTTGTATATATTTTTCTTGTCATTCACAATTTTACAAGCTTGTAATTGGTTATATCATAGTTTAGGACTTCTCAAATACTTTTATTACTACATTCTGGTCTTGAAGTGGAACTAGAACCCAAGTCCTTACTAATTATATCTTTAAAAATTTCATCAAAACCCAATATATGCACACACACACACACACACACACACACACACACACATGCATGTACACACACATCTTGGATTTTTAGTGTGTATTTTAATCTAATCTTATCCCATTAACAGGTATTCCATTCCAAAGCAACTGAAGCAGAATCTAAAAGCAGCAATCAAAGAACTTGTTCCAGGTCATGTGTGGGATGATGACGGCTGGTTCAAAGAAGATTTTATTATGGTATATTTTCATTATGCATTTGAACTATTATCATAAAAGAAACCATCATTATTATTGTTGTCGTCATCATTATAATTATCTTCATCATAATCCATCATTACGATCCAACAGTTTCATTGGTAAATATTTGTTTAGCCCAAGGCCAACTCTGATTGAGTAAATCTTTGGTCAAAAGTATTTCTACCTTGATCATGCAGTCTTTTCTCAGACATAGTGTATCTAGGACTACATTATCCATTATTTTAAAGCAATAAACTGTAATTGGAAAGAGATTTGTTTGCTGTTCTGATTGGTGTGACATTTGCTTGAATGACACTTCTCTTCCAGCCAAATTTGTTCCATCTATTTGTATATTAGAGATTACATAATCCAATGTATCCTTCTTTGTTTTAAGATACTTTAGCCCATTACTCACCATGTAGCATAAGCCATTGACAACTTTGCTCCTCTGTTCTTGATCCTGGGCTCTTTTCTGCTTCTCTCCAGTCGGATTCCTACATTTGTGAGTCTACCTCAGTATCCTGCATGTTTCTCTGAGGGAAAGGCCTTCTTCTCCCAGGTCTTGCTTTTAGATTGTCATCAGTGTTTCTGTAACTTTGATGTTTTCTAGGTAGGGATGTTGGCCCTATACAGATTCATTTTTACTTCTGAGAAGTGGTGGTCCATATTAGTCTGGCCTCTATCCTTTGATCTGTCTAGCATGGGAGGCCTTAACCAGAGGCTTGCACTCCACTGGCAAAGCTCTCAGGGTCAGTGAAACACACAAACCACCACACTGCAACAAGGACTGGAACTTGCAATAGTTTTAAGATGGTAGTGCTAAGTTTGAGGCATATTTGGCTGCTATTTCTAGCAGGCTAACTGCGCAGTGACTTTGTTGGAACATATCTCTAGAACAGAATAGCTAGCAGTCAGTTGTAAGTTTGGGAGGAATCATCATCATCATCATCGTCATCCGCTTTCCATGCTAGCATGGGTTGGATGATTTGACTGAGAACTGGTGAAACCAGATGGCTACACCAGGCTCCAATCTGATTTGGCAGAGTTTCTACAGCTGGATGCCCTTCCTAACGCCAACCACTCCGAGAGTGTAGTGGGTGCTTTTATGTGCTACCGGCACGAAGGCCAGTCAGGCGGTACTGGCAACGGCCACGCTCAAAATGGTGTATTTTACGTGCCACCTGCACAGGAGCCAGTTTGGCGGCACTGGCAACGATCTCGCTCGAATGTCTTTACACGTGCCATGACAATTAAGCTTACAGGGACACTAGTACAGTGTTTACAGTATTTGGTTGTACAGCCTTATAGTGTTTATTTGCAGCAGAATGAAGGCACATGGCTTAGTGGTTAGGGTATTCAGCTCATGAGTTTCATTCCCAGTGGTGCCTTGCGTCCGTCCTTCAGCAAGGCACTTCATTTTACGTTGCTCCAGTCCACTCAGCTGACAAAAAGAAGTTGTACTTGTAATTCAAAGGACCAGCTTTGTCATATAGTGTGTCATGCTGGATCTCCTTAAGAAATATGTTATGGGTGTGTGCGTCTGTGGAGTGTTCAGCCACTTGCACATTAATTTCACAAGCAGGCTGTTTCATTGAGCGGTTCAACTGGAACCCTTGTCATCATAACCATGCAATTTATTTGCAGTATTTTCAGCAGAAGTTTTGTGGTGAATTGAGTGCTTTTGCTAAATTCATTGTCATGAAAAGAAATGAGCTAGCATTTTTTTTTAAATGCCATTTAATATATATTTACACAGTTATTGGATAAAATAAATTACCTTGCAAGAAATATATCAAGTTAAAGTAATTAATTCTAAGTGATAAATATTTTCATCTTCATTTTCACTTTCAATTTGAATTTTCAGTAAATTTATTTACTTATGTTCTTTCAGATGAATCCTGAACTATTGGTTAGAAAAGGAGTATCTGTTGGCCGAATTGTTCAGAAACAGCACCAGTTTGTAGTTGTATTCCCATTTACTTACACGGCATCTTTAAACTGTGGCTTTAGTATCTCAGAATCATTGCCATATGCCACTCCAGATTGGCTTCCACTTGGACAAGCTATTGCTCAGGTAATTAATGCAGCATTTGCTTTCCTCAGTCTATGTCTCTTTTAATTTTTAGCACTTGAAAACCTGTTCACAATTGTTTAGAGAGATATTATTTATATATGTGGGTGCATGTACATGCATGCACACACAAACACACACACACACATCATCATCATTAAACGTCTGTTGTTCATGTTGGCATGGGTTGGATGGTTTGATCAGGGCTGGCAAGTTGGAAGGCTGCATCAGAGTCCAATCTGATTTGGTATGGTTTCTACGGTTGGATGCCCTTCCTAATGCCAACCACCCTGAGAGTGTAATGGGTGCTTTTGTATGAGTTGTAAAGTATATTAAAATAGTGCAAACATTATCTGATACAGAACCCAGTACATTGGGTAGAATGGATAGATATTTTTATGTATATATATATATATATATATATATAAAGTGAAGTATATTGCCACTTAAATGTGGCTGACCCCTAGGGGTGGATGTTACTGTTGCTTTTAGCCCCAGGAGGACATCTCCTCCAGCTGGCTTATCGACACACGACTGTGTCCTGTTTGCCAAGGGAAGTTATCCCTCCCATCGAAATCTGTCGCACGAACGGACCCGGGTTTCAGGGTTATTTCCCTTTGTCGGCGTCCGATCTGCGATGACAGAGATAAATTCTTGGCAATCTTATGTACCTTTTTCCAGTGAAATTCTTCACTGATATCGAAAAAGTGAAAACAAGCAATGTTAATTCTCTAAATTAGGTATTAACAGTAACTGCACGATAAAGTGAAGTATATTGCCACTTAAATGTGGCTGACCCCTAGGGGTGGATGTTACTGTTGCTTATATATATATATATATATATATATATATATATATATATATATATATATATATATATATATATATATATATATATATATATATAGCTGCAGGAGTGGCTGTGTGGTAAGAAGCTTGCTTCCTAACCACATGGTTCTGGGTTCAATCCCACCTCGTGGTACCTTGGGCAAGTGTCTGCTACTATAGCCTTGGGACAACAAAAGCTTTGTGAATGGGTTTGGTAGGTGGAAGCTCAAAGAAGCCCGTCGTGTGTGTGTATTTATATATATATATATATATATATATATATATATATATATATATATATATATATATATATATATATGTGCATGTAATTTTGTGTGTCTGTGTTTGTCCTCCCACCATCACCTGACAACTGATGTTGGTGTCTTTATGCCCCCATAACTTAGTGGTTTGGCAAAAGAAACCGATAGAAAAAGTACTAGGCTTACAAAAAATAAGTCCTAGGGTCAATTTGTTCGACTAAAGGCAGTGCTCTAGCATGGCCACAATCAAATAACTGAAACGGGTAAAAGAATAAAAGAATATACTTATACATATATAAAATCATGTTAATTGAAATTTCTTCTGTTCTAGGTTTTGCGAAAGAATTGTTTATGGCCAGAGATGTTTTCTTTGGATTCTTTGCTCCGACATATGGTGAAAACTGAGCCTGCTGTCTCTGAGGAATTGTTAATGCAAGCCATTCCATTTTTAATAAAAGCCATGTGAGTATCAACAATGACAACTTAACTCACACAATAAACTGTAGGTTTGTGTCAGTTCATGAATGCAGGTTTATACCTCTTGTATGTGTAGTGGACTGTTGGGTTTTAATCTTAAAAATATCAAAGTCTAAATTTGTGTAACATTCAACGACTTACAGTTTTAAAAATCTCAAATAAAATAGAAAGCTTGAAATAATATGTAAACTATCTTTTTAATGATCTATGAAGATATTTATTGCCACCATCACACGTCACTTTTACCATGTTTGCATGGATTGGGTATATCTTTACTAGCACAGCATCTTGCTACTTATTACAACTATTGAAAAAATAATAATTGAAGGGAAACTATATGTAGATCTTCTGATGTCTAAGCAGTAAAGGAAGAGAGGGTGGTTCTGGTTGGGATGTTTTTGATCATAGGTCTGCTTGATCCTATTGTTGAATAACAATGAAGAAGCAAGATAGAGTGGTGATGGGTGAGGCTTAACAGTTTACAAGTCTCCAAGAATACAAACACTGATAAAACTAAATGGAATATTTTGGTTAAGTGTTTAGTAGGGAATCTCATTGAAATTCAGTTAAGGTAAAGGAAGGTGGAGGTGGTGTTAGTGCAGCAGATGAAGTTTTATATGTTGTATGGTGACTAGTTTGGAGATGCAGAGACAATTGCATTTGCAGTATGCTAGAGAGAGAGGACACATTCCAACTATGCATTAAAAGCTTGCCCAGTGGTAAGATAAATTTTTATGTAGATGCCATTAATACTGTGTATATGTATGATAGTTGCTCTGATCTTGCAATGTGAACAATAATCAAATGTAGGTGTTAATCTTTGTAAATGTTTAGGTGTTCAAGCTGAAATAATTTTTTTATTTATTCATTTTTGTTTTGGCTATAGGAAGGTTGTCTGTAAAAGATCTTTTTACATCTCCAGAAATAACTGTGATATTTTCCTTTTTTAATATTTGTATCTCTGTCTTTGGCAGCAAGCTGACAGAATCCTCTGTACACTGGATAAAATGCTTAGTGACATTTCGTCCGTCTTTACATTCCCACTTCAAATTCCACTGAGGTTTGCCTTTCATCCTTTCAAGGTTGATAAAATAAGTACCAGTTGAACACTGGGCTTAATGTAATCAATTTACCCCTATCTCCTGGAAATGTTGACCTTGTGCTGAAATTTGAAATCAATATTTGCATGTCTTAAGGCAGCAAGCTGGCAGAATCATTAGCACACCGGGCAAAATGCTTAGTAGCATTTCATCTGTCTTCATGTTCTAAGTTCAAATTCTGCTGAGGTTGACTTTGCCTTTCATCCTTTTGTGGTTGATAAAATAAGTAGCAGTTGAGTACTGAGATCAATGTAACTGGCTTCTCCCTCTCCCACTATCCTCTGAAATTGCTAGCTTTGTGCCAATATTTGTATCTGTCTGTTATATTATCAGAGAACATGAACTATCATTGAGGAAACAACTTTACGATGCTGGTCTGAAGAATTCTGCACGAATGAATGCTCATGAACCTTTAGTGTCCTCTTTCAAACGTAAGCGTGCCAATGACGGAAGCAGTGAAAATAGATGCGAAGTCTACAAAAGGATTTGCTACTTTTCCATGGTAAAATAATTTGTTTGTTATTGTGTGACAACTATTTAATTTTCTCAAACTTATTTTCATTTAATTAATTAATGAGGCGTTCTGGTATTCATAAGCTTTTCATGTTCTAAAGTACTTTGGGACCCCTGGAGCTAATGTGACTACACCCCTTTGAAATTTCTCAGGAAAACACTTTATTCCTTAGTGTTTAGCAATTTTGGACATATTTCATTATTATTAAACTGTGTCAGCTAAACACTGTCAAACAATGTCTTCAATATACAGATTGTTCTGTTAAATATAAAGCTTATTTATTCAAATTATTTTGAATTAATCATGCATTGTCTTGTAGCTTTGCGATTTTGATGAGGTGACTGTTTATTTTTAGGATGACTTTGTTGGGTTGGTGTGAGAGGCCAAATTTGGCCAGTTTAAATATAAAACATGTTGAATATTTTGGTTACACATGGCCATTTTAAATGCTGAAGGGTTAACAGCACCTGCCAGATTGTAGGTGACTGAGAAATATAAAGATTTTGAGTGATAAAGATGTTGGTGAAGGTGGGGTAGGAGTACACAGGGATGCCTTCTGCATGGAAAACATAATTAAGTATAGGGTTAACATACTTAATGTAATGAACTACAAGATATTTTATTAAAATTATCTGTAGTAAAAAGAAAACAAAAATCATTTGCTTCGCTGATTAATTCTGATCAAGAAATGCAAGGGAAGAAACTAAAATTTAAATACATAAAAATTGAATGAAGAGTGACTCTGATCTTTGGTGAGAACTTCAGGTGTATTTCAGATTTATTTGGCTTCCTCAGCAAAGCAAAATGTTACAATTTTCTGTAACCATACTTGTCCACTCTAATTTTTTACTCTTGTGTAACCTCACTAATATATCAACTCTTTGAACTTGTCTTTACATTTTTTTTTACTTTTAATAATACTTTCATCTAATTAATATCTCTGTTTTTAAATAATTAGGTTGTGAATGAAGTAGATGAAAGTTTGTATTGTTTGGATCATGCACTTGCTCACATCCAAAAGAAGCGAAACCTGAAAGCCTGTAAGCTTTATTACAGATTTTCTGATGTAAGTTTTTAATCTCTTACTTATTTCCTTTTCTAATATTTATACTTAACTATTCCTCTTCTCTTTATTTATTTCTCGTGTGTGGGGGAATATTATGGGAATTTACTTTCAGTATGGTGGGATTGGTGGTGGAGGAAAAGGAATGTAGCAAAAGTGTTGATTTTAATTTTAAAGCTGTGATTGGCTAAGTTAGATAAGGAAACAGTGGTAAGTTAACATTAGGCTACAACAGACTAGAATAGCTAACCGCAATAATGTTTTGGATGAAAGTATTATTTTTCTCTTTTCCTAATGGTCACTGAGCAGTGTCTGTATCTTGTAAGAAATGATTATTGTTGATTAACTCTCAAGATGATAATTAGATTTTGAAAACTGTTTGTTTTGATTGCATTTCCTCCTGATTGATCATTTATGAATTTTGGGTAACTGAAAGATATAAATGGACACAGAGTGAAGAGTTTCCTCTGTTATGTTCTTAACTGTTTCACTGGGATCAGGGGAGTCATGAAAAACCCTATTCAAGAGCTTTGGAACAACATATTGGTCTGACTCTTCAGATATGCAAATAGGATGAAAGGCAAACCTCAGCTCAACTTGAGCTGAGATTTCATATTATTTGAGTTGAAGTCTAACCACTGATGTTATTTATTAACATCTCAAACATGGAATATCTATATTTTATTCAACTTATTTCACATATTCTTTGAATGACATGCCATAAGGAAATATGAAGACCAGGATCCAAGCCATACTGTGAAGTCTCAGGCTGTTTGAACCTATTTGTTGTCGTTAAAGCATGGAATCCCTATTTTAAAAATAACAAATAGATTTGGCTACTAATATTGAGAGTTAAGAAGGTGGTGAATTGGTAGAATCATCAGCATGCTGTACAAAATGCTTAACATTTCTTCTAGCTTTACCTCTTCAGTTCAAATGCTTTTGAGGTTTATGAAATACATACCAGTTGAGCTCTGGGGTCAATGTAATTGACTTGCTCTTCCTCCCAAAATCTCAGGCCATGCACCTACATTGGAGGGGTGTGTGTGTGATTTTAAGACTGTTGTCTTGGACTAACTATGTAACGAGTTTAACTCTGATAAATTGGGAGATCTGAGACTTTATAGTGTGCTTGAATTTTTTTATTATAGCATTAAAGCGTTGAGTTCAAAGCTTGATGCATGAAATAAGTTGAATATGCTGGGAGGGTTAACTGGATAATTAGGTTCATGTAGAGGGTTAACTGGATAATTAGGTTTATGTAGAGAGAAGTTTAGTTGATATATAGATCAATAAAAGTGTAAACATGTTTATACTCTGTAGCTAAGATAGTATGTGTAATGAAAGCATCATTAGAAATTGTGAATTTCAAAATCTCTCAGATGTTTGCTAGAATTCTCTATTATATGTGCATTTACAGATTTTAAAATGTCTTCTGTGTATTTGTTTGTGTCTGTGTGTGTGTATCATCATAATCATTGTTTAATGTCTGCCTTCCATGCCGGCATATATGTCATCGTCATGACATATGTGCCCGCAATACATATATATATATTTGTATATATATGAAGGCAATACATATATATATTTGTATGTGTGTGTATACAAACATACACGAGTTGAACGGCAGAATTGGTGGCAAACAATACAAAATATTTTATAGTATTTACTTACACTCTTTATGTTCTTTGTTCAAATCACTCTACATCGACTTTCATTTTCAACCTTTATGTATTGTTAAAGTAACAGTCAGATACAAGGATTAATATATTTTAACAAACACGCACATGCACACAATAAAACTGTATGGATTTGTACTTATGTTAAAAACCATTATATACATATATGTATGTCTATATGTACACATATATTTATTTTTTAATTTTATGTTTCAAGGAAAATCTCGAGGAACTTCTGAAAATAGCTTCCAACCGGTTATGCATGAAGGAAACTAACAATGCTATTACTGATCCTAGTCCGAAACGAAAATCAGTGAAACGCCCAGAATCAAAAAGCTGAATACTGACTAGCCAAATCTGTTGAACTTTAGACAGAAAGTCTGATTAATGGCGAATAGTTATTACCGTATGTTCATCATCTACTTGGCTTGTGAATCATACAAGAAGATCTCTTTTGTTCAGTCAAGCTTTGATTTTCAGAACTCTGCTGTGATATAATCTGAATTACTGATGTTTATGGATGGGAGAAACAAACCAACCAGACTTATACATTAATTCACTCAACATTCACACCACTGTTCTCTCTTTCTCCCTCTTTACATGTGCATATATTCTGAGATAGCTTGTAACAGAAAAAAGATACATTCAACATGGAAATAAATTTATCTTGTGTATTTCCTACAAAAAGCTAGGCGAAGAAAGACTTAAAAAGAAAGAAGTAAATTTTTCAGTTGAAAGTACTGTCAATCATAATTGTGTTTATTTACAGATTTTAAAATATGATAATGTCAACATTTAAAAAAAAAATTCTTTTAAATATTGAGTTTTATTTATTTGTTTCACGGGAAACATATGTCAGCAGCTATTGTCACGGGTCGTTGAGCAGTTTATATTTTTATCAAAGTGAAGAAAATATTATTTATTCTTCTGATTTGATATGCATCCATTTAATTTGATAGTTTTTCAGTTTTCACTAATTAGATTGAAATTTTTCTTTTTGTTCATATTTATGTCACAACAAGCTGTTAGACTTAATGAATTCTTCATCCTTACATTATTCTATCACTGTACCTAATATTTTTTTGTTTAATTGATTTCAAAGCATATTTATTGAACTTCATATGTAGACATTTGACAGAAATGGTTTACATCAAATTAAAAAAAAAAAGGAAAAGAAAAATGAAGAAAACTTATGGTGTATCCTTTGTAATCACTTGCTATTTTTGTTGTAGTTCTCTTGAACTAAAACTGTGCCTTGCAGTAAATATCATTCCTCTGCATTTATATCACACCATTAATGCTCAGTTGGGAAGTTTTTGAAGGAAATGATTGTACTATATTTATATATTTCCCAGTAAGTTTAGTGTAATGTTCAAAGTATACTTTCCTCTTCTCTTTATTACTCCATAGGTTTATAATCAACAGTGGTTAAGCCTAGGTTACTGACTCCATAGGGTATTGAGTTAACATCTTGCCACCACTAAGTGAAGTATATTTCCTTTATTTGTCTCGAAAATACTTAACATTCCCATTTTACTATTTAGTAGCTGAATTTGCATAATCTATAATAGCAGAGATAAATGGTTGCTTTTCTGTTTTACTTTTTTAATCCTTCACTGTTCCTAGAAGACGTAAAAGGGAGTGGGGCTAGAGTTTATCCTAATCTTTAAGAAGCTTAAAGCACTTGGGAGACATCTTCTGAAGGGACTCTCTCTGTAACAGAATTCCAATCTAATGGACCTAGGATTTCATGCTAACAAAATGTCCACAGGTTATTCAGTGCTTCTACTATGTATTAGAAGTGCAGTATACTGCCTTTCAATGACTGTTTACATTCAGGTAGACTGATTCTTAGTGATGACAAGACACAGAATAAAACAATGCCAGTAATGAGATGTGAACCATCGACCCTTTATTTAAAGAGCCAACCTCTTAAGGGGGATTTTGGCCAGAAGCAACTGTTTGATAATTGAGCATAAAGTAAAACATAATCATGCTAACAAACTGGAACACATAGTGAAGAATTGTTTTTAAGTATTATTTAAAAATTCAGAGCATAATTTAACCCATTAGCATTTAAATTTATCATATTCGGCCCAAATATTCTAACAGTTTTCTGTTCAAATTGGCCACTTCTGACCTAATGTCATCAAAATCACAAAACTATGAGATAATGCATGATTAATTGAAAACAATGTGAATAAATAAGCATCATATTTGACAGTAATCTGAATGCTAAAGGGTTAAGAAAGGAATTTTTTGAGAGAGAGAGAGAGAAAGAATGAAATTAAATTTTTGAATAAAATAATATTGGTTCCTTAAGTTTACATTCATGGAATTGTTTTTTTTTTCTTTTTCCAAATTTAAAATATTTGAATATAATCTTTTAAACAAAATATTAAATAAAGTGTTACATTTAAGTAGTGAGATGCTTTTACTCTCACTGTTCATTAATTTAGTTGCTATCAAGGCCAGCTCATTGTACAACAGCCTCTGGCAATTATTTCAGAGCACAAAATGCTAACAAGTAGCATTTTTTTATCTGTTTAACCCTTTTGATATCAACTCTGATTCAATGGTATAAAATTTCTTGTTTCAAATTGTTCATATTTAAAGTAAAACCTTCCATCATTATCTTAAATCAGAAATTTCTGTTAATTCATGTTCCAAATACCAGCTTAATAATAATGATAATGATAATAAAAGTTTATTGAATTCCTCTGGATCTTGATTATTTTCAAAATTAATTGATACATGTGGACTATGTATTTTATGAGAAATATGTCCTGGAAATGTTAAACCATCAAAATACAAAGACAAAATAAAAAAGAGAATTTTTAATCACGTTCAAAAGTTCTAAAAAAACATATTGTAAAACTTTTCAACATTCTTTCTGTCTCTCTCACTCCCTCAGTAAACATTGTCATAGTGACAGTTCTAATACACCAAACTTTGCGATACAGGGGCGCCAAAGCTTAGCTTGAATGGGGTCTCAGGAATTTTAGAGCCAGCCTTGGTGTCTATATCAGGATTATAAAACAACAGTTTTTATTATTTATTTAATTTTGTTTGTTGGTTTCTTTTCAACTTTTTTGTCTTTTGTATTTTTTTAACAATCATTTTTATTTCACTGTTAATTTGGATCAACACTCACTATTTATAATATCAATCATTTTTTATTCTTACTGATGGTCTTTCTTCATTTGCCACCATTAGAGATTTGATTTATTAAAGAACCTTAATTTATTTTTTTTTCCTGACATATATAAATGAAGTGATCTCCTTTTCAATACTTTTTTGTTAATGAATTTTGAAACACTTTTTTTTATTTTGAAAGTGGAAATCTTTTGGCTTTAATTCATCTTCTTCCTTAATAATTATGATCTTCACTAAAATGCTGAGTATAAAATGATAAATTTCATTTGAAGAAGATATCTGGAGAACATTTAGCTTTTCAGCTGAATTAAAAATTTTTTTTTTTTTTTTCACTGGTGGTTATGTTCTTTCATCTAATTGCATTTCTTGAATAACATTCAGATATCTAAAATAAAAATGTTTTATTTATAGATTCTATGATCTGCAACAGCCAACTGAGTACAAACCATCAGCTATTTTATCTCATCACAATCAGCCTGATCCTTGAGAAAGGCATTATACCTTACTTGTCAAAAAAAAATATGCACAACCAAGTTGTAAAGGTACTAAGTGATTATGGACAAGCTTGTTTAAGTAAACAGCTCTACCAGTTTGCAATAAATGCTTTATCTCAGGTCAGATTAGGTTTGTAATGCTGCTGTAAAATAAGCCCTAACAATGTCCCTTTGTTTCCCAATTTGAAACTTGTATTCTCCTGTCTGCTATGGCGTTGAATCTGCAGAATGGGGACTTTCAGTTTAGGAAAATGGAACTTTCTTTTATTAAAATTGTTTTTTTGTTTGTTTTGATAACCAGTTCAAAGTTCTACTGGCTAGCCTATGATTTATTCTCCAGTGAGCTAAAAGGTTATTAATAAATCTGCATATACTGCCATATCTTGGAAACTATTGGAAATGATGTCCACTTTAATATTCTTAAGAAAAAGAAGAAAAAAATACAAAAAAAAAACATTGAAAATCCTTAATAGAAATCTTGAAATAAATTATATTTAAACAAAAAAATATTGCTTGTAGCAATTATTCAAGAAACTTGGCAGGGGTAGTATCAGGGTTTAGATAATGGGCATTCCAATATTATCGAGGTAATTTTTTGGTTCCATATTTTATATGCTTTCCTCTGAAATATTTGTATGAATTCCTTAACAACAACAAATAACAATGTTGAAGAATTTCTATTGCGTATTGTATTTGCATTTACTGTTTTATTTTATAAATAACACCTGTATCACATAAAATTGTAACAACGAGAGGAAGTATTATATTTTCTATTTCTTGTTCAGTATTACTTCCATACAGATCTCCATTTCCTCATCTATACATATTTATAACATATACACTATATATATACACATATATGTATAATATTTATAATATATATTTAGAGTATATAAATATATAATGTATATATACATGTGTATGTCTATATATATATATATATCTTGGTTCTAATTTTGACACAAGGCCATCAATTTCAAGAGGAAAAGATAAGCCAATACCATCGACCCCAGTTCTCATTGGTTACTCTATATTAAAAAACCTTGGAGGGTTGGTAGGCAAAGTTGACCTCGGCAGGATTTGAACTCGGAATGTAAAGAGCCACAAGGGCATTTCTTCTGACTCTTTACTGGTTCTGCCAGCTTGCCTTAAATATATATTTGACATTAACACTCACACACATTTATATCTAATACACACCCATTCTTTTACTACTTTTAGTCATTGGACTATAGCCATGCTGGGGCAACACCTTCAAGGAGTTTTAATTGAGCATATCAGCCCCAATCTTATACTTATTTATTGGTGTGTATTTATCAAGTGTCTAAGATACCTTCTCTCTGGCAGTTTTGATTTTTAGCTGGTTGTGTTATGTTAAACATATGCACAAACTTGGATGGGCATGGACTCATATATATATATGCACACAGGATTCTGCACAATTTCACTCACAAAGTATTGGGGCAACTTTGAGCTATACATAGAGGCCTTTACTGAAGGTATCATGCAGTATTATCAAACTCAGAATCTCTTAGTTGTGAAGTAAAATTCTTAATCATAAGCCATGGCTGCGCTACATATATATAAACATGATATTGAATGTTAGACATTATACATATGTATATATGTGCGTGTGTGTGATATAATATACAAAACATATATCATCATCATTGTTTTAACATCAAGTGTTCCATGCTTATATGGGATTTGTTGAGGCAGATTTACTGTGACCAGATACACTTCCTGTTGCCAGACTTGATTGCAGGCAAGGAAATATTTCATGTTTCATGAAATATTAGAAACAAATGACACTGCTTATAAGATGGTGATACTTGTTTCAACACAACATATGAGAGAGAGAGAGTATGCGCTAATTGCTAAATGGGTAGCTGTTTTTCACATCATAATTCAGATAAGGCTTACATCATTTGAATTGTATTGTTTCTTGTGGAGACTCATAAAAAAGGGGGAAAAAATACCTGGTTGGCACTTGTGGTCAAAAGCACATTTTTAAAAGGTGTTATAATAATTTTTAAGTTTAATTTTGCAATTTGGTTAAACTTCACTCTCCTTCTTCTGCATTTCATATTGATGTGTCTATGTGCACACTCACACTTGTATATGCATGCATGTGTGTGTGTGTATATATATATATATATAAACATACACACACATGTAAATTTGGATTTTATTTATTGCCATGTGTTTTGCTTTCTTTTGTTCTGTTGGTCTGTTTTGTGTTCCAGGACAAACCTCCACATACCCACAAAAAAAGGAAAAAAATGTTGGAGGCTGATTTTTATTTATATATTTATTTGCTCTTGATATTTATCAATTCCATATTTTCATGGATTTCTTCATGTTTTTTTTTTAACTAATAATAACAACATTAATATTGTTGATGATGAGGAAAATATGAATTTGAGAAAAGAAAGAAAAAAAAAATGAGTAAAAAATGAGAAAGTTTAAGTCAGTGCATTTTGTAAGGGAATGGAAACTGAACTATGTATTGATTAAAGCTTGGTTTAGAGATGAACCTTGTTTTGGCAAAGAGTTTGATAAATAAACTGAAAAGTTGCAGCTATTGACCAAAGTTTCTTCATAAAAAGTATTGAAAAGACTGCTGATGGAGAATTTATTTCTTGAACTGATGAGAAGCTTACTTGATGGTTGTGACCAGTAAATTTTATCATATATATATATATATATATATATATATATACATACACACACACACATACAGTCAGACACTCAATGTACTATGTCCTGCTTGGCAATAAAAAAAATGACATTAATTATTCAACTAGAATTGATGGAAAAGTTCACTGATTTTGTTGTTGATTTAAATTGTTATCAATTTATTGTATTTTTTTTTCTCTTTTCTTTCTCTCTGTTTTCATCATCGTTTAACGTTCGCCTTCCATGCTAGCATGGGTTGGATGATTTGACTGCGGACTGGTGAACCAGATGGCTGCACCAGGCTCCAATCTGATCTGGCAGAGTTTGTACAGCTGGATGCCCTTCCTAACGCCAACCACTCCGAGAGTGTAGTGGGTGCTTTAACGTGCCACCGGCACGAAGGCCAGTCAGGCAGTAAAGATATTTTTCAGGGAAAATACCAGTATCGGAACTATAGATATTTCTGTTCTTAATTGGGACCTCAAGTTAAAAAGTTGAAAAAAAATCTACATGTCAGTTATAGATTGCGAGAGAGAGAGAGAGAGAGAGAGAGAGAGATGCTTAAAACAAGGCTATGTTGAAATTTCGATCCTTTTGGTACCATCTTGACTGACACCGTCCCTGGCTTTATGATACAAACTTCATGTTTAAAATGATCTAAATTAGAACCTTCCATCAAAATTCTGTGTTAATTTATGTTTTAAAAATCTAGCTTAATAATGACAAAGTTATATCGTCCAAAAATTATCATTATTTTCAAAATTAATTGAAACAAAAGCAGTGTATTTTAACAAAAATCTGGTAACAAAGAGGTTAGATATAAAGCTTATAAATGAAATGAAGCCGGATTAAATTGCAAATTGATGCATAATTGCATCAATAATTACAGATTCCCAGTGGATCAGTTATTGGTTTACTTTATTCCTCTGGTTGCAAGGCTAACAAAAGAGAGTGGAATAAATGGTTTAAATGAATTCATTTGACAAGCACTGGGTTTTCAGTTTTCACTTAGGGGGTTGAAATCTATTGCTGATATGCATCAATAAAAAATGTGTGTGTGTATATGTATATATATATATATATATATATATATATGCACATTAACTGGCAATGAACTCACTTGAAAAGACATTCGAGCGAGTTCATTGCCAGTACCCCTGGACTGGCTCCTGTGCAGGTGGCATGTAAAATACACCATTTCGAGCATGGCCGTTGCCAGTACCTCCTGACTGGCCTTCATGCCAGTGGCACGTAAAAGTACCCACTACACTCTCGGAGTGGTTGGCATTAGGAAGAGCATCCAGCTGTAGAAACTCTGCCAAATCAGATTGGAGCCTGGTTCACCAGTCCTCAGTCAAATCATCCAACTAGCATGGAAAGCGGACGTTAAACGATGATGATGATGATGATGAACTTTAAATGACATCTGTGCATTGTAGTTGTGGTCGTTGGTTGTAGTCATTGTGGTCGTTGCTGGTGTAAATGGCACATAAAAGCATCCATTACACTCCTGGAGTGGTTGGCATTAGGAAGGGCATCCAGCTGTAGAAACTATTCCAAATCAGACTGGACCCTGGTGCAGCTCTCCAGTTCATCAACTCCAGTCAAACTGTCTAACCCATGCCAGCATAGAGAGCAGATATTAAATGATGATGACACACACTGAGCCTCTGCACAGTTTCTCTCTATTGAGTTACAGCTGGTCAACTTGAGCCTGTGAAATACTCTGCCATTTGTCCAAGGTGCTACACAATGGGATTGAACCCAAAACCATGTGATTGCAATGCAAACTTCTTAACTACACAGCTCTGACCTAGCTTTTTCCTCATCTATTCAGTAATTGAAACCACTGAAAAATGGACAAAGCAGTGGTGCCAGAGTTTGAAGACTACAAGCATGGCTAAAACATTTGAGAAGTTTGCTTTATGATCAGGAGTTTCTGGGTTCATTTTTATTCCAATGGCATCTTAGACAAGTGTCTTTCACTATAGCCTCAGGTCAAACCAAGCCATGCAAGTGACTTTGGGTAGATAGAAACTGTATGAAACGACACCGTTAAATAGACTGTACCTGTCGTTCAAAAGATCATACTGTTACACTGAGTTTGTCTGAGAATTAAGGTAAGAGCATGCTTGTCTACAGAATATCTCACCATTTGCACATTAATTCAGTGAGGAGGCCATTCTCTTGATCAAACAATTAGAACAATCATGATTAAAACCAAATGAAATTCATTAACATTTACTAACTGGTCTAGTTGTTGCTTAATGCTTCACCTTGCCCCATATCTTTTCTGATGAAGCAGATCTTAGATCAAAAACATTCCAATTGTGATTATCCTGCCTTTGTATCCAGAATTACATTAACTAAGGGATCCTTTAAAATTTCTTTCTTTCGTTGGCTATAGAGGATATAGTTAGTCATTCTTACTGATTTGATCTTAGAGAAATTAAGTTATTTTGGTGTGATTTCATCATTTTCATAATTTTACATCTATTTTCCATACTGGTATTTGTTGGATAGAGTGTGAAAGATGAAGTCAGTTTTGTTTCTTAGGTATGGTCAGGGTACCTCACTTATCTGTTTTCTATGGTTAGATGGCCCTTCTAACATCAACCACTTTACAGTGTGTAATGTATTTAGAAGGTAAGAGGACAGAAACAAATTCTATGAGACATTGAAGCCAGTGTTAATTTGTGCTAATGTGTGGTCCCATGATTAGGACATTAGACTCACACGAGTTCAATATCCAGACTGGAAATTATGAGTTCAATTTCTTTGAGCAAAGCACTTCATGCCATGTTGTTCCTGACTACTTAACTGAAAATGAGTAACAGGAGAAACTGGGGGTTAACCATATGTTATACTGACATTTCATCCAAGGGATGTTTTCATCAGCAGGGGTAGTAGAGTCTGCCCATTGACGATGGTGATGACAATAATGTTCATCTATGCTGTGACAGATTCCTTGTTATTATTTACTTGTAAGACTTTTTCAACTTTGTTATTTGTCTGTCTCTGGATGTGGTAAATATCTAAGCAAGGTGTATACCACAGGCCAAGAGTATCTTGATTAAATGAGTTTTACATTGTCGCAAGGAGGTACATGTTAACAATCGAATCTTCTGTGTGTTAACATGTACCTCCTTGCTACAATATAAACTTCTTTTATTCAATTTGGCCTCGTGAGTGCTCTGCAGTATACACTTCACTCGGATATTTACTACTTCTAAGGTTCCGCTTGTTATAAAACATGTTGCCCGGATCTTATCTACTCCATTCCTTAACTCTTGTATTCTTATTTGCATACCCAGCAAACCTGGCTGCCTACCATGAAATATAAAAAAATAATTTTTTCACCTTATTGTACTTTGATATGAAAAAATCTACAACCTTCCACCACAATAAACCACTATTGTTCCTGAAAGTTGTTTATTATATTTACTACGGATTGCTTGAAGCTAACTTTCTTCCTACACCTCGGTCCTTGGAGCTTACACACACACACACAAATAAATGTGGGGATAAACAACTTAGACAGATCAATATATAAAATTTTACTATATTAATGAAATACCAGAAATGTATACAAAAGATGTATATATACTCTTTTACTTATTTCAGTCATTTGACTGGCGATGCAGGAGCACTGCCTTTAGTCGAGCAAGTCGACCCCAGGACTTATTCTTTGTAAGCCTAGTACTTATTCTATCAGCTTCTTTTGCCAAACCGCTAAGTTACAGGGACGTAAACACACCAGCATCGGTTGTCAAGCGACGTTGGGGAGACAAACACAGACACACAAACATATACACACACATACATATATACAGTGGGGGGAAATAAATATTCGTACATGTCAAAATTCTTTATTTAATTTCTAATGAACATAAATGGGATATACCAATACTATATTTGCATACACATGCATAAACTAAGAATATGCAAAAGAAACTAATAAATTATAGTAACTAATGAATTTATATACAATTATAAATATTTAGGGTTGAAGAAAGTATTCGTACAGGATAAATTTATGAGTTTCTATGCCACAAAATACTGTTAAAATAATATTTTTTTTTACTAGAACTTTCTCGTTTGTTCCAATAATCTTATCAGTGGTCATTTTTAAGTGTCAAAAGGCTATCTTCTTCATTCAGCACTGAGACAACATAAAGTAGTGTCGTAATAATGGCGAAAAGTAAAGAACTCGCAAATTCAGTGAAAAACTTAATTATTGAACAGTGGAAAGCAGGTAAAAGTTACAGGAAAATATCAGAGACACTTTGTATTCCATTTTCTACCATATCTTCATTTATTCAAAGATATAAAAAATCGGGAACTGTTGAAAACAAAATAAGATCTGGTGCACCACGCAAGATTTCCCCTAGATCTTTAAGAAAAATGAAGTGAAGAATTGAAAAAAATGCAATGATCACCAGAAAGGTGTTGCAAGAAGATTTGTTAGCTTCAGGGACTAGTGTTACACTATAAACAATCAGCAATGAACTTCATAGGAATGAAATGAAGTCATGCTCTCCTAGAAAAACTCCACTGTTGACTAAAAGGCATAGAGATGCCCGTTTAAAATTTGTTTATGAACATAATGATAAATCTGATACATTCTGGGAAAATGTTCTTTGGACAGACGAGTCGAAAATTGAATTGTTTGGACAAAATTCGTGTAGCCATGTTTGGGGGAAAGATGGTACCACCTATTCGCCGAAAAACAATTCCTACTGTAAAGTTTGGAGGTGGCAACATCATTGTGTAGGGGTGTTTGTCTGCAAATGGCACTGGCAATTTACATGTGATAGATGGTAGAATGAATGCAGAGATGTACCAAAATATTTTGAACAGTAATTTATGGGACTCTGTAGAAAAGCTCCAGCTTCGTGAAGTGTGGGTTTTACAACAGGATAACGACTTTAAGCACACGGCGAAGTCTACCAAAAATGGATTGCCAATCACAATATAAAATTATTAGAATGGCCAAGCCAGTCACCTGACTTGAACCCCGTTGAAAATTTGTGGCATTATTTGAAAATTAAAATTCATTCAAGAGCCCCAATGTGCATTCCAGATTTGAAGAAAATTTGTCAAGAAGAATAGGAAAAAATTCCTAAAGAAACATGTGAATCATTGATTAAGAACTACAAGAAGAGATTGGTTGAAGTCGAACTGAATAATGGTTATGCTACGAAGTATTAAATCAGAATTATCAGTTATTTATGTTCTGTACAAATACTTTTTTCACCCTTAAATATTTATATTTGTATATAAATTCATTAGTTACTATAATTTATTAGTTTCTTTTGCATATTCTTAGTTTATGTATGTGTATGCAAATATAGTATTGGTATATCCCATTTATGTTCATTAGAAATCAAATAAAGAATTTTGACATGTACGAATATTTATTTCCCCCCACTGTATATATATATATATATACATACGACAGGCTTCTTTCAGTTTCCATCTACCAAATCCACTCACAAGGGTTTGGTCGGCCCAAGGCTATAGTAGAAGACACTTGCCCAGGGTGCCATGCAGTGGGACTGAACCCGGAACCATGGGGTTCGTAAGCAAGCTACTTACCACACAGCCACTCCTATGCCTGTATGTTTATATACAAAAAAGATCCAACTTACTCAGAATATAAATGAAATGGAGGATTAAAGCAGTTGAAGAAAAGTATTATAAATCCAAATTGTAGATTGAATCAATCTACAAACATTAGTTTGGACTGCTGAATTTGTAATATTTTCTTCAGCCCCTTTAATCCTCTATTTCATTTGTATTCTGTGTAAGTTAGACATTTCTTTGTATGTAAACATTTATACATTTTTTGTATACATGTGTATATGCATATACGTGTGTATATCTATGTATGTATATATTTATATATACACACACACATATATATATACATACCAATAAAAAAAATGGAGGGGATTAACATGTGGTATTCATCAACTTGCAGACATTGTATTATGTTAATTTACTTGTTTATTTGCTTACTAAAAGGACAATAATAACGATATACAAACACATGTGACATTATGTCATATCAGTAATTATAAAAATGACATATAGTAACAGAAAAAGGGATAATGACTTACAGCTGTTTCAGTTCAGAGGTGACATGCCTCATTCTCATCATTATCACTTCAGTAGACTGAAGGAATTGATAGGTGAAATAGTGGTACATGGATGATTCTCTAGGCCTCTTCAGAATTTTATAGAGTTCATAAGGTTAAGTTATAAATATAAAAACTCATATATGCATACTTGGGTATTCATCCAGCAGCATATTGGATAGATATTATCCCTTCGTGGGTTGGATTCACAACCCCTAACTTTCTTGGATATCTATATATATATATATTGTCTGCTTCAGTCTATCACCACATTCCAGCTTTGACTATTCTTATTGCAGCTGTTGCTACTGTTAGTGTTGTTTTTGGGGCCAGTGGTGCTTGCAGGTTTTTTTTTCAGTGCTGTTTTTGGGGTCAGTGAAGTTTGCAGTTTCGTTTTTTATGCTGTCTGTTTGTCCTTCATTGGATTCCAGGCATGCAGGATTGTCAATGAGCACTCCTGTCTCCTTCATTATGTCTTCTATAAAGTTGATAAATGGCTTGACAAGAATATAGGAGCATGTGAACTCTTGTTTCTTTCGAGCAATCTGTGCCATGGACCTATGGTAACCATAGCTTTTCAAGGCCACCACTATCCGTTGGACGGAGAACCCACGCTCATCTCCATCCTTCAAACTGCCAATTTTTGCGCATCTTTTGTATTTTGTTTGCCTGAATCTGACTCTGTATGAATCTGCAGTTGTTGAATAAAGAAGAGGAAGAGAGAGAGAGAGAGAGATAGTAATATGGAATTTGCGAGAGTGATATGGAAGTTTTGTTGAAGAGATAGAGAAAGGAAAGTTCAATGAGAGATGGGATATGAGATAGAGAGTATGAAATAGGTGTCGTTATGTGTAGGAGAGAAATAAGGTGGTTTATAATAGGGGTGGGGGAGAGAAAGGTATCGTAGATGGTTCTAAAATAGTGTACTTTATGTAGGTGCAAAAAAAATCGAAATATATAACTTTAGGAACATCCAAAGAGAACAGGAGAGAGAAAGAATGTTTAAGTAGAGAATGTAAGAGAGTCTAAATAGTGTGCAACTTTACAGACGTCCAGAGAGAACGAGAGAGAGAATGTTTAATAGTGTGCAACGAGAGAAAGAATGTTTAAGTAGAGAGTCTAGTGAGTTCAAACAAGAAAAACGACAAAAAAAAAAAACAACAACGTGTGGACGTGATACAGATATTGTGTTACTGGATGCTCAGGAAAGGAAAGAAAGAGAATCTGACGTTTCGAGCGAAGCTCTTCGCTGGAAATATAGGAAAGTCCAAAGAAGGGAAGACGGAGGAAGAAAAAATCGCCAACGATATACACGAGGTTACATTGTGGAATGACCGGAAGGGAATGGGTGAAGAAAGTTCTTTCTAAGACAGGAGAGTGCGAGAGAGTATGTGTGCGTGTGTGTGTGTAATAACAGCACGTGTATGTGCATATGTGTGTGTGATTTGGCTGTTTATATGTTAGTGTGTGTGTGTCGCTTAACGTTGTAGAAGGAATTAGTAGCAGGAATTATTTGGGAGTGGTTGTCTGTGTGTCACCTTTTTTCATGTGCATGGACGATGGTCAGTAGAAAGTGAGCAAGCAGTTTTAAGTATGTGTGTGCGTGTATGTGTATGTTGTGTGAGTCTGTTTTCTTTGCAGTGTGTGCCTGTATCTGTGTGTGCGTGTGTGTATGTGTATACACACATATAAAGTAAATCGAAATATATAACTTTAGGAACGTCCAGAGAGAGAGAGACAAAAAGCATTTAACTCTAGGAAAGTTTAAGAAGAGAAGGTGCAATAAAGAAAGAAGAGTAGTTTCGTTAATTGCAGAAAAGGAATGGCGGTAATGGGCTTTAAGGATGTTCGATCAAAAGTGGGGTAACTAACTTCAAGGGAGTTCGAGCAAAATAGTTATTTTTAACTCTGTTGGGGAGAAAATAAGGAGGTCTATAACAAGGTGGAAGAAAGAAAGAAAAAGTATCGTCAATCGCTAAGATGACTCTAAAAAGTGTACTTTAATTAGGTTCAGGAATCTACTAGGAATGTTCAGAAAGAGAAAGAGACAATGTTTAAAGAATCGAAAAATATTTATTTAACACTAGGAAAGTTTAAGTGAGTGGAAGAAAGAAAGAAGAAATGGAATGGCATCGTTAAGTGCAAAGAGGAACCGAAGTAATAAAAGTTAAGGACGAGAACGTTAAGAATCGAAAAATATTTAACGCTAGAAGATAGAAAGAAGAAAAGGAATGGCGTCGCAATACACAAAAAGGAAGTAAATATTAGCAAGAAAATCTGTAGAAAGAAAAGGGATTGGGGATTTAAATAAAAAGACTTCAAATATTTAATTTTAGAAAATTTTCAATAAGATTCTTACTTTGAATGTGTGAAAGTTTATAATAAATTCGTCTTAACTTATATTCTTGTCAGAGAAAACGCAAGCAAACTTACTTCAAGATCGCTTAACGGAAGACAATTAGTATTTTAGTTCAAGTTTATGGTCATGTGTTTGAGTTTCACTTTACCAATATAGTTAATTAATTAAAGAGAAACTAACCTGTACAAAGTCATTTAAAGGGTATTTTCTTGTCCTGGACAACTTTCGTATATATCTTTCGGTACTAGATCCCATAACTTCCGGTCGTTGTGCGCACGCATACTGCTTACATTATCGTATAGTGTGTTTATGTTTTTAAATGACTTGAAAATATGAAAAGACAACATTAAATAGAGAAAAAAAAAAAAATGAAAGCCCCACTAAACTCAAACCCTCTCCCCTCAGATTCATACAGTTCTCAAACTTTAAACAAATAAATACACTATATGATAATGTAATCAGTATGCGTGCGCACAAAGACCGGAAGTTATGAGATCTAGTACCGAAAGATCGCCTATTTTTTAAATATATTTTACGCAGATGGTTCAATTTGTTTTTGCTTCAGCACTGGTTTTCAACATGTTGTACAGGGATATTTCGAGTCAAAAAAGCCCACGTAGTCTTCTTAATTCGCCATTTTATACACACACACACACACACACACATATGTATCTTGAGAAAAATTTTGGAAAAAAATCCTTTTATTTCTTCATTATTATCGTTTTCATTCCTTTATAGAACTTGTCAAATAAAATTGTGTGAATGTACAAACAGCTTGTTCATTTATATAAAACAGATGTTTCTTTTTGTGTGTGTGTGTGTGTGGGGGGGGGGGGTATTGTTTAGAAGAGAATATTGTTTTTGTTTCTTTTTGGGCAGGGGAGGTTCCATGATAATGGAGATGGATGGATAGAAATATAGGTAGGTAGATAGGCTGATAGATAGATAAATAGATAGTCAGACAGATGGACAGATAGGTAGAGGGCAAGAGAGAGAAGGGTTGTCCACCTTCCTATTCACCATTCATTCATTCTCTGTCTCTCTCTGTACTAGATTCAATGTGTATCTAGTCTCTCTCTCACTTTCTCCAAATATATATCCTTTCTTCCTCTCACTTTCTTTTTCCACAACTTTGCTCTTAGTTTTATATTTAAGAGAGGTCACTGCTGGAAATCGATTTCCAGCAGTGACCTGAACAATAATAATAATAATAATAATAATTATTATTATTATTATTAGAAATGATCTAATCATAAATCTCACAGAGAGACATAAGCAGCAGTTTTGCGATAAAGCAGTTGTTTACTGTCAACTTAATGTGACAGACCCATTAAGGTGAGATTTATAATTAGATCATTTCTAATTTTGTAACCAGTGAATGTGTTTTCACTAAAAATATATATATTTGTGAAGGCTAGACATGCTTTTTTAGTCAACTGGTCGGCTACTTCAGGCTGATGACGAGCAATGATTCAGAAACATGTACCTGAATGCAGACTAGGCTGGGTGGGGAGACTTGTCTCCACTTCACAAATATAAGGACACAGGAAATGTGTCAAGGCCAACAGGAAGCGGTCCAGCTTCCTAGGACTAATTAGCAGCAGTATGATTCCCTTAATGGGTCTGTCACATTAAGTTGACAGTAAACAACTGCTTTAGTAATAATAATAACATTGAAAATACCTTAGGAATGAGAACCCAGGTTCAAAATTTTTCCATGACACCTGAAGAAGGCTGGAGTGAAATTGAAATCAAATCAAATTCAATGACTGGCATCTGTGTCAGTGGAGCACTAAGAGCACCATCCGATCGTGATCATTGCCAGAGCAGCTGACTGGCTTCCATGCCTGTGGCACATAAAAAGCACCATTCAAGCATGATCATTACCAGTGTTGCCTTACTGGCACTTGTGCTAGTGGCACATGAAAAAACATTTGAGCGAGGTTGTTGCCAGTGTCGCTTGACTGGCTCCTGTGCAGGTGACACGTAAAAAATACCATTTGAGCATGGCCGTTGCCAGTAATACCTAAATAGCCTTTGAGCTGGTGGCATGTAAAAGCACCCACTACACCCTCAGAGTGGTTGGCGTTAGGAAGGGCATCCAGCTGTAGAAGCTCTGCCAGATCAGATTGGAGCCTAGTGCAGCCATCTGGTTTGCCAGTCCTCAGTCAAATCGTCCAACCCATGCTAACATGGAAAGCAGGCGTTAAACGATGATGATGATGATGACATATATGTACATATATATACATATATATATATATATGGATAAAAAGTGTATGTGGCATACGAGTGGGTATATATTTATAAAAAAGAAGTTTGAGAATGCCACTATATACGATAAATTTTAATTTTCTCAGAGATATTTTACATGTTTTGGTTCCTGAAAAAACGAACCGTATCAAAAATACATATTTAAAAAAAAAATGTAATTAAAAGAAAAGTTCATAATTGTTTCTTAATGGTGTCAACATAGTCCACGTGGAAGCGTTTTATGTGTGGAGACAAAATGGCTATCTTGTGCATTTACTTGAATCGTTGGCTGTAGTAGTAGTAGTAGTAGTAGTAGTAGTGACCATGTTGGTAGTGGTAAACGAGAGTTTACCACATATATGTATATACATATATATATATTTATGCGTGCATGCATAAATACATACACACACACACACATACATACATACACACATACATACATACATACATATAAGTAACAAAAAAAATATGCAGTTCAGTGCTATGAAATCGCAGGCACTCCACTATCGGTCCAACATCAGGCTAAAATCAGAATACACTGGACGAGAAGGTAATAGGATGTCAGAGTCAAAGTCAGTGCATGACCTGGGGGGTCACATGAGCAATGATGCAACATTCCATGTGCATATTATCAAGATGGCAACACTGTGCAGGTAAGTGGCAGGATGGATTCTGAGGACACTCGGAACCAGGAAAAGTGAGGCCCTGCTACTCCTATGGAAGACTCTCGTTCTCAGCCGCTTGGACTACTGCTCCCAACTATGGTCCCCAGAGAGTGTGAAACAAACTGTGGAACTCGAAGCAATCCAGTGCCAATACACAAAGAAGATCGACTCAATGCAAAAGCTGGGCTACTGGAAGAGGCTAAAGGAGCTGAATCTCTATTACCTGGAGAGAGGACAAGAGAGATATGTGGTGATATATATTTGGAAGATCGTGGAGGGTTTAGCTCCCAATTTTGGAATTGACAGCTATACCAATTCTCGAACTGAACAGCACTACATCATACCAAAGATCCTGTCTTCCCTGTCTAAAATAAGGACACTACCACACCACCCCACACCGCTCCACACACTCTAGCACTGACCACTTCCCAGCACCCACACAACATACCATCATCCATATACCCACATGCTACAGATGCACACACGTCAAAATCACTAGCCCCTATCCCCACCCACACACTTACACATTCTCACATTCTCACATACACACACACATGCACGTACACCTTCGTTTTGGGATCATCAATACTTTATTATCTCCCCTTCTTTCAACCCGTCCTGTCAAACCTTTTTTTCTAATCAGTCGCCATGCTTGATTGCCAAATCCACAATTTTTTTTTATTCTCTCTCTGTTTATTTTCTCTTATTCCTTTCTGTTGAAGAGCATAGGCTTGAAACGTAAAAGACTTTTTCACTTTCCCAGGTATCAAACTAATAAACCTGCTTGTATAATACATATATATAGGTATCAAGTTAGAGGGGTTTAATACCTCTAAGGGATAATTAAATCCGGAGTTGCTCCCGGCTATTACCTGGGTAGGTACAGTCTTTTGTAAGGTTGTATGGTAGCAGGTGATTTGGTTGGTAAACCGGAGTTTAGGTTATATAGAAGAAAATGGATATAATGCCAATGGGAAACTTGTGGTTTTTGCTGGTATGTCTTTAATTAAATAGATAACAAAGAAGGCAGAAGCAGAGATGAAGGTAGCTTCTTCCTTCTTTGTTCTCTATTTAATTAAAGATATACCAGCGAAAACCTTGAGTTTCCCATTGTTATTATATCCATTTTCTTCTCCTATAATACATACATACATACATACATATATATATATATATATATATATATATATATATATATATATATATATACATATATGTACATATACATATATATATATACACATATACATATATAAAAACACACACACACATATATGTACACACATATACATATATATAGACACATACATATATATACTTATATATACATACATATATATATACATATACATGGTCACACACTCATATATACACACATATATATACATACACACACACACACATATATATATATATATATATACACACACACACATATATATATCATCTTTATAACAATGGCATTACATTCTCATTAAATACAGTTACCATCCTTGTATTGAGTCAATGAAAAAGTCTCTTTATTTCTTTATTGTCCCATGACCTGTTATAAATAGCAGCCAAATCTCCCTCAAATTACACTACATTCTAAGGGGGAAAAAAGGTGGTGGGATATGCTATGCAGTTGCTTTTCTTTTAATAACAGCCATATCTGCCTCATATCATACCTTACCTTCTGGAAAAAGAAGGGATATATCATAATTGTCAGATGGTCTGTCTGCTCAGATCTGACATTGGGTTAACCAATAACAACAAGAAATATATATTATATAATGTAGTCATGAATTTATTGTCTGAATAAAAGACAATAATCTCAGCTGGAATGGATTGAGCAGACTCAATCAAAGTTCATCTGGCACTAGATCACAACAACTATCTTTATATCCCATGAATGGTGTAACAGTCACCACACAAATCCTCCCCTGTATTTATTACTTCAACTAACATACTGTATAAGTGATGAATCACTGAAACACAGATACCGGAAGCATTTCATATTAACCATGGCGTAGTTTCAAATTTTATTGGTATCAGATACACAAGAATCAACTTTACCAATTCTTGCTTCCTTCCCTGAATGAAAACCTCTGGAATCCTCACCCATATTTTTTCCTACAGTTGTCAACCTGCAGAGGATCAAGCTGATATCCATCTACATTGATATGACTAGTCTGAAAAAGCCTGTGAAGGACAAGTTCACTGCCTCTCCTCCAGAGTATAAAAACAATAGTAGGTTCAATAATGCTTAATTGCTTGTAACTCAAACTACTAATAATAGAAGTAGCTTACCTACTTAAGCTTTTTCTCTTTATGGAGCACAGGCCATTGATGACTTCTCCACTTTTCTCAAATCTGGGCAGTTTTTTCTGCTTCTTTCTTGTTAGATGACTGCTTTTTCAGCTCTGCTTCAGTACCCCATCTCCAGCTAATTTCATGGCAACCTCTTTTCCACCTGTCATGGATTCCAGGTCAGGGCTTGATGTGTAATGCAGGATGGTGGTTTCCTTTTAGATTTTGCGGTACCATGTCATCTGTTTCCTTGAGGGAAGGTCTTCCTCTCTCAGGTCCTGAACTACTTCTGTAAATTTAAAAACTTGATTTTTTTCTAGGTAGGACTGTTATCTTATGCAAACTTATTTTTACCTCTGGGAAAAGGTGGTCTATATTACTCTGGCCTCTATCCAGACGAACATAGGGGGCCCTATCAGGACCTTGCACTCTGCTGGCATAGATTTCAAGGTCCTTGAAAGACACCAGCTACCATGCTGCATCAAGGACTGGACCTTATGGTGGACCAGAAGTAGTGCATCCCAGTTAATTTACCTGCAACTGATGAGTGTTTTCCTGTGAATGAAAGTTAACATTCTGACAAAGTTCCTTAACTGGAAAGTAAAAATAACAAAACAAAGTAAAACTTCATTAACAAAAAAATGTTTTATTTTCATAATTGTTTCTGTTGATGATTTGATTTGAAAATACTGCTGCTGACCCAGCATCAGGGTGATCACAAGTTGAATATAGCTTTTGCTTGCAAACGCTTACAAGTTATACCACTCTCCAGCAAAACGGAAACATTTTTGTCTACAACTTACTGGAGATTTATGGTCAAAATTGAAGAAAAAAATCTATTACTTAAAAATAAAAACAAATTAACATAAAGACAAAAGAAAAAGGTAATAGCATTTAAAAGATAATTATATTTTGTTAGATGAAAAATTTCTCTACGATTTCATATAAATATTTTCTTTATAAGAAACAATCCCAATGGTTGATCCTTCTGTTTCTCTGGAATGGTTTTTCTAGTCTTGATGACTAAGAAAGGGAAATCATTTTTATGTTTCCTTCTGTGGAGTTCTTTTAATAAATAAAATGTTAATTACTTAAAAATAATCATATAATCAGAATATCATTACAATATGATATTTTTTTTTAAAGTTTACATTTTTGTTTATCTCAGCAACAGAATTTTATATGAAATAAAATAGAATAGCAAATAAATTGAGCATATATTTAAAGAAACAAAGTTAAAAATATAGCCATTTCACAAAATCATTTTCGTAAAAAAATTATAAATTAATGGAAAACAAAAATTGCAAAAAAAAAGAACTCCAGTTTTTTCAGGAAAGTTTCTAAATTTTGTCTGTAGCTATTTTCATTAGTACTGCTGTAAGACATATGAAACTGTTGGAAAAATTGTATTTTTCTGTTTTTTTTTTTTTTATTATTAAAATTATATGTTGAGAAGTTAAAATGTTCTGTATTCTAATCACAACCCCCAAAGTGAAGAAAAAGGCTAAAAGTAATGGGAAAGGGAATATAATAATAATAATAATAATAATAATAATAATATAATAATAATAATAATAATAAAAGAAACCAAAATTATTTGTTGTCTCTGGTAGAAGACTAAGAACAATGATTGAAGAGTATTTCAAATGAATATTTCTGTTGAAAGCAATTTTTAAATAAGTATTTTACAGTTTTTAAAAAAAATTTCTATTCACTATAAATTGTAACACTTTTACTCTCAAGCAGGATGAATGGTTAAAATTTCAGTTGATTTTATTTTAAACTTAAACTTATCTCCAAACTTGGACATAGTTTTTTTCTAGTTATTTTACTAATATAAACTTAACTCATTTAATAATAAACTTAACTAGTTGAACATTTTAATAGTTTCAGAAAACAACTTTACATAAATATCTTATTCCTGTTTCTAAACTTTTATTTAATAAATAATGAATTTTTTATATCGGTTTCAAATTTTGGCACAGGGCCAGCAATTGTGGGGGAGGTACAAGTCAATTACATCGACCCCAGTGCTCAACTGGTACTTATTTTATCGACCCTGAAAGGATGAAAGGCAAAGTGGACCTTGGCAGAATTTGAACTCAAAATGTGAAGATGGATGAAATGCCACCAAGCATTTTGTCCACCACACTAACGATTCTGCCAGCTCATTGCCTTAAAGTATAATGTAAAATAAAGTAAATCATTCTCACTATGTAACTGGTACCCATTTATTGACACCTCTCTATCCTCACAAGTTGAAAGACAAATTTAACAACTCTAGCTGGATTTGAACTCAGCATATGAAAAAGACAGAGCTTACTCTATTGCCTGCCCTTAACAGATTAATAATTATTATTAATTGATTTGATTTTATGAGATTGCAAGAAGCTGCAAAGTATATTATGTGGATTGTCTGTTTTAAGTTTTTATAATCAGCTCATTAAAACTACTTATCATAGAACATCTGCTATTTGTTTTGAATGTTTTGTATAGTTTGTTTTTTGAATGTTTATGAGATTTTTTTTTTATTAAAAGATAGCAAAGAAGAAAAATAGTTAGCAAAATAATGTATTTGCATTAAGTAAATACTGAATACTATTACATTATGGGTCCTTCTTCACATGGAGGATTCTGCCTTGTCAGATTGATGATACCAACAACACCTATAAGAGTTCATATTATTAACTTGATCTTTTAAATATTCATATTTTAATAAAGCTTTCCTGACTAATTTGCAAAGTATTTTGTTGTTTTGTTTTAGAGAGTTTGGTTTAGTAAAATCATGCAAACTGAAATCTGAGAGAGAGAAAGAATGCAGATGACAGGAGAGAGAGAAAGATATATATATATATATATATATATATATATATATATATATATATATATATATATATAGAGAGAGAGAGAGAGAGAGAGAGAGAGAGAGAGAGAGAAGATATTGCTAATATTACTGTTGCCTTTCATTCTTATATGGTCCTTAAAATAAGTTCCAGTCAAAAAATTGGGTCAGTTTTAATCAGCTATATTAATCCAGAAATCTTTGAGACCTTGTGTCTATGCTAAAAATCAATATTATTATTATTAACTAGTTGTGATATTCTCTGGAAAAATATGAATACCAAAGAGTCTATGTTTATCTCAGAAATATAATTGTCATGCTCCATTAAGTGATTATTACTGTTCTAAGTACCATCATTATAAATGCTATTAGAGTTGTTATAAAAGTTGTTAGTTATGTGAAACAAAGCAAACTGATAAAATTTCTAAAATGAACAACTCCCCACACCCAATATATTGTTATTTTCTGAATAGTCTTCTTATGATCATCTCTTATCTTGCAAAGTGCTTTTGTTTATTGCTATTCTTGGTCATCTATTTAGTGCTTTCAGCTTTGGACCATTCAATCAACTATACCTCTCTCATCTGAAAATTTGACCTTGCACCTAGCCAAGAGAAAATATTAATTTGTTTAACTAATCTGATTGCTTCCCCATTTCTCACACATGCATGCATGCACACATGCAAAAACATACATACATACATACATATACATATACATATATATATATATATAAAGAAAAGGAAGAAATCTTATATGAGCACATAACCTGCTTTCAGTACACATTATTTACTTCATGCATGTATATGAATAGTTGACAGACTGTACTAAGGCAAGCAGGCACATGTGTTTGATTGAACCAATTGAATTTTGGGCACTTCAGTACAGTATATCTGTAAGGAAGCATGTGTACTAATTTCTATAGTAGTCACATAGATAGCAGTAGGTGTCTTATTACTTGTAATTACTTAAAGATGTTATGTGATAAGAGGACAATTTTTTTTCTTTTTTAGGCATCTCAACATCCATACTCATTTTGCCAAGTCTAATTCCAGCAGCAACATTTAATTTCAAAGAAACTGAACAAAACCATTAGGTCCTGAAATTTTAACATTATCATTAAAGTAAACTGATTATTAATTACAATTAAATTATTCATTTATTGATTTATAAAGAGAAAAAAAAAATTTCTATCCTTTCATTTATTTACCTTTTCTCTTGTTTATGCAATAAAATGTTATACTATTGAAGAATTTGTAAGAATTTTATTATAATTTTAGCAATTGCTAAACCATATGCACAGTTATACAAGCTTGCATACACAGAGGCATACATTTTTGCATACATACATCGATGCTTACAATCTACAACTAATTTAGAAAAAAACGTTGTTTTTGAAATCTGCCATTTCCAAGGGCTGTTTATTTGGAAATGAATTGTAGAATAATGTTTATAATCCATTGCTTTAAAGCTCTTAGCAGGGTAATTTAGCAACTTAAAAATGATTACTACAACATTTAACTAAGCATCATTTCATTCCAGAGTTTGCCTTGTTGACCCTGGTAGAATACTGTTTGGGTAAAATATGCTTTAGTGTAGATTTTAAGAGTTGTAGATCTGAAAATTTAAATATATTAATACATCCAGTATTGACAACTCATGTATTTATTTCTAAGCAAATTAGGTTTTCCATGTAAATTAAATAGATAGGTTTTGTCCTTACAGAAGGTTATTAAATATAAAATTTAAGGATAGCAGTTTTGATTGTTTCTTTAATTTCTGAATTTAAAGGAAGACTTTAAGTAAAAAGAAAAAAAAATGCAATATATTGAAATGAGGCTAGCATAGAATAATTTTCATATTAATTTAGTTTTTGCATAATGAAAACAATTAAAAAAAAAGGAAAAAAAGCGAACAAAAAAAAACACCATTAAAAGGGTAGAAGGAAAAATTAGAAAAGAAAATATAAATTTTATCAGAAATATGATTTATGTTTGAAAATGGAAAGAAATTGCTTTCTAAAAAATAAACCTATTGTTTGAAGTTAATTTTGGTTTGCATTATCCCTTGTTGTATATTTTGATTTCTTTTCCTGCCCAGTACTTTCAGATTTGAACAGCAGATATTTCAAGTTAAATAAATAATCCACAATTAACAGAAGCAAATTTAAGTTCAAAATACAAACATTATGTTCAATATTTATTTTTAAAGGTTTTGAAATGTTTTTATTTTTTCTTTCTCTGGTAGAAGAAAATATATATTTTCATAATCCTTACCAGTGATTTAGAAAAAAAAAAAAAAATATGTGCATAGTCTATGAGCTGAAAAATGTTTTAAAACAAAGGTCAATATTGTACAAGGTTTTTGGACTTGGTTTTTTTTGTGTTTTACAATGGATACAATACAGTTGGTTAAGAAACAGAAATTTATAAATCAAAAATAAAAAGAGAAAAAAAAAAAAGGAAAAATAATTGATTTGTTAGTTTATTCTAACTGCATGTTTTTATTAGTCAAGATGTAGCTCTTGCAATAGTACAGCTATTCATCACTGTTAGACTCTGACTGAAGTTTGAAAATGATCTTCATTAATAAAAAAAAAAACGAAATATTTAAAATATTTTAGATGCCTCATTTGCTACAAAGAAAGCATCCAAAATGTAATATATTAAAATAGTTTGTAATAATAATAATAATAATAATAATAATAATAATAATAATAATAATGATAATTTCTTTATTGGTCACAATGGCCCAAACACATTTATAAAAGAGAGAGGCAATAATGTTGCGACAATCTTTCTTTCCTGAACGTAAATACTGATTTAGTATGAAAAGGTCCCATGTGGGAACCAATATGCATGTTCACATTCTTAATTAGCTGAAGAACTTATCAATACATCATATTGGTAATGATGATGATGATAATGATGATGATAATGATAATAATAATAATGATGATGATGATATAATAATAATAATAGTAGTAGTAGTAGTAGTAGTAGTAGTAGTAATAATAATAATAATAATAATAATAATAATAATAATAGTAATAATAATAGTAATAATGATAATTAATAATTTTTTGATGTGGCATTAACTTTTAAACAAGTGAAGTTTAGTATCTTGTTGAAGGTTGCAAAACTATATCTGTAAGCTTGGAGTCTCCTATCCTGAAGTAATTTCACTCCCATTGTAAACATTGTAGTAATAGCAGGTGTAATGATAATAATAATAATAATAATAATAATAATAATAATAATAATAATAAATATCATTGTATTAATAATTGTTTTAATATCACTGAGTATTAACAACATTGAAAATATATCCAAGTGGTTGTAGTAAAGACATTGTATAAAGTGGTAACATTTAAAATGTAACCAAGAAATAAGAATGTAAAAAAAGAAATTAACGTTTGTTGTTATTTTTTACATTCTTTAGTTCTTTGTATAAATTAAATATTAATATTTTGTGCAATGGTTGTACCATACTTAATACATTTTGGCATTCTTAACATAGAATGAAATTAAATTAATTTCAAATATGGTAATAATACTTACTAATAATTTCTACTACAAGTTATACAATTGAAGTAAAAGTACCTTTGGGAGCTAGACTCGAAGCACACAAACATACCTTGTATCTTGCAGTTTGTATTGGTATACATACATATACTCTGAAGATTAATTGTTTCCCCACATAGCCACATATTAACTGTTATGCTGACTATATATATATATATATATATATATATATATATATATATTTGTGTGTATGTGTGTGTGTGTGTGTTTGTGCATATATATTTGCATATGCATATATATATATATATATATATATATATATATATATGTAGACATATGTATGCACATACGCACACATATATGTATATATGCTTATACACATATATATGCATGTATATATATACAATATATGCATATATATATGTGCATATATATATTAATGTGTATGTGTGTATATATATATATATGTGCACATATATATATGCATGCATACATACACATGCACATACATGTGCATATGTATATCCATCTACCTATGTACACATGCCATATATTTTCTTTGGACATGACGTCTCATTTCTTGAGGATGCACATGCATAGAAATATAAGCTTGTGTGACTTCTTTGTGAATAACTATTTATGTAATTTTACTGCTTTGTTTTTTTAGATATTTTGTTTCCTTTCTCTCAAATGAATCTTTCTGCCATTTGACAATAAGATTCATAAGCGTATATCTTTATGAATATGTGGCCTCCAGGAACATGTTGTCATGTCTGGAAAAATATGCATTATGTATGTAAATTTTTATTTCAGTATATATGTGGTTGCCTTTATTTTCCTATCTCTTATCACTTAGGCTATCCTTCAATATTACATTTATATTATCACTCTGAACCACATTTATTCATCTTCATAGAGCACATTGCTACATTTTATATGAAGATATATTTTCTCATATTTGCAAGATATTAAATGTGTGTATGTGTGTGAGTGCAAGTGTAACTTTAAATGTAGTTTGATTGAGCTCAAATATATTTTCTCTCTCTCACATACACAGTATATATATATGACAGCTTTCATAATTAAAGAGAATCATTTAATATTCTAATCCATATGTTAATATTCTAGATGATGTACATAATCCACAACCTAAAATATCAAAAAGAAATATGAAAAAAAAAGAACAAAAAAAAACCAAACAAACAAACAATTAAATCATATCTCTGAAGATATTCTTTCGTATGTTTAGTGACTATAAAGATTACTCATAGATCATGGTGAAATTATTTGCATCAAACTCTGGAGATTGTTCTTTAGTTTAATGACAGTTCTGCACCAGTACTACTAGATCTTGAGTATTAACTAAGTGTGAAAAATTTCTCAAGTTCATAAGCATATATTGAGCATTCTCATTTATATTAACCTAGGTTTAAAACTGATAGATAGCGTTTTTATATGCAGTCTTTCTAGATGCTCTCCTATGACCTTAAGATGACTCTTAAAGGCCTGGTTTTGTATTATTTGGTTGATGCATTGATTTGCTTGTCACATCCCTATTGTAATGAAAACCACTTCATGCAAGTCATCTGTGGTTCCTGTAAATATTTCTATTGTCAGTTAATGCTTTCTGGTTTTGTTTATGCTAATTACTTATTAAATAGATTTCTAATGTCATTTTTAGTAATTTATTTACTTTTAATTTTGCAATTATCAATGACAAAGAAAACAATTTGGTCCTCAACACTGATGTCATCTCTCATGATGAAGGTTTTATGTTGCTGCAATAATAATATGATGAAAGCAGCAAAGAAAAAATGTAAAGATGATTAAGAAGTAGAAAAGATTAGCTATATTACAGGATGTTCTTCATAGATACATAAGTTTTGCATACTTTCTTTCAATACTGTGATATACATACTTACATGTGCACACATACATATATATATATACATACATATACATACACACAAAGAAATGAATAGATAGACATACAGAGGCTTTTGACTCTTGTGAGGTTCCTGCTGAATGGTTCTCTTATCTAGGTAGTTTTATCATATTTTTTCCTGTATTGTCTGTTGAATCTATGTATCAGATATAAAAAAAAATTACCCACAAATCTACTTCATTCTGTAGATCTGTAAGCTTCACAGTTATGGTTATAATCAAATTTGTTGCATAATCTAATTCATGTATTTAAGTTTAGCCTTGATTATCCTCACTGAAGATACTATAGTTAAGAACTGGGACTTCAAATAAATCTTCTTTCAATTGTTTAAAATGTTTTGATTTATTAAATACTGTTGTTGATATTTTACCTAATCATTAATTGTTCATTTAAATCATTTTTTATTTCCATATCATATATTATTATATATAAATTTCCATTGCAAAATTAATTACATTAAGATATTCTAATTAACATTTGATGGTTTAAAATCAATTTCTTACTAACTGCAACACTAAATAACATAGACAATTTAATTATTAGAGAAATAGGGTTATATATGTATATAAAGTTCCATTTTCATATGTTTCAAGCTGCTTCAGATTAAATTCATATCAACAGATGCATGATGTGAGAAAAAGGAAAGAAAAAAAGAGTTTAAAATAAGAATATCAAACCTTATCCATCGTTTTGAAACCAAGTCCTTCAATTTATCCTGCAGATAGTTATTTTCTGGCCAACCACAGCCGGATAAAAAGCACCTCCTTCACCACCACAAAGTAGGGTAAGACAAATTACATGGTAGGTACACTTGCTCTATTGAGAAAATTAGCAGATGAATTTTTTTTTTGCTGGTTTATAAACCAGATATTTCCTTTCTGTAAAAAATATCACTTCTGAGGGAACCAGATCAGGAAATAGAGCTTCGTTACTTTTTTAAAAGCAGTCTTTTAAAGTGGCTGCTTTAGATGTAGCAAGTAAATTATTGGATGTTGTTAGAGTTGAAGAAAGAATGTTACATAAAGAAGTAATCTTCAAAGCAGAAAAATTTACAAGCAATGGGGGGTGGGTGGGAGGGGGAGGATTAAGAAATTATATACAAAAGAAAAATCTTTTAACATTTAAAAAAATCTATGTTATTGTTTTAATATTAGTATACTGATTACACTAAAAAAATTCTTTTCAAATAAGGAAATGATGTAAGCTAAATTATTGAATTTTACCACTCAAAGTACTATCTGATATATCTAGGAATGTGAATTATATATATATATATATATATATATATATATATATATATATATATATATATATGCAAAGCACTAACCACACCTCAGATAACCCTCATTGGTCATGGTACTGCTTCTATACACATACATTCATACACACACATATGAGTGTGTGTATGCATGCATATATATATATATATATATATATATATATATATATATATTCAATGTACCTCTCTGTTAGATTCATTTGATACTTCATTGTATTATTTCATAGCCAGTGCATATCTATTCAATATTGTTTGATTTATTCATGTCACATAAAAGGTATTTGTTATGCACTAAGATAGATATCATTGAATATATTTTGTTCATAATATAAGTTATCACCTTGCATATTCACATAGACTTTGAAGTGTTTCTGAATTCTAATAGGTATCTACTTGATATAACCATGTACCTTAATATGAAATCTGTAATTTACCATATGTATGTATGTATGTATGTATGTATGTATGTATGTATGTATGTATGTATGTATGTATGTATGTTTGTTTGTTTGTTTGTATGTATGTATGTATGTTTGTTTGTATGTATTATGTATGTATGTGTGTGTATATATATATATATATATATATATATATATATATATATGTATATATATATGTGTATATATATATATATATATATATATATATATATATATATATATATATATATATATATATATATGTATATATATATATATATATATATATATATATATATATATATATATATGTACACCACACAATAGTATCTGATATATTCATATTGTAGTTGAGGCATATATATATATATTCCATAAGATATCCAATTAATCTATGAATGTACTCTAAAAGGTATAATTTAGCTTATCAAATAACAGTACAAACTGTTTAGAATGTGAAATTTGTCAACACATAAATAATATACACAGTTTGGTTTGGGGTTTTTTTTGTATGAGGAGAAAAAATATTGTGGGAGGCAGGCAGATGAGATTGAGAATCTAAACAAAGCAAATTATTGAAGATCATTAAAAGACTAATGATATTTCCTTGTTTTTTTCTTTCTTTCTTCTGAAGTCAGGAAATCTTTTCCCCACAAAGGTTTCCTTAATGCAAGAAGATTTAATTTAGACATTAAAAAAATTAGATTCTACTTCTTCCAAGTAAAAAAAAGTAAAAAAGTTTAGAAATAAAAGAATGTATCAGTACCTCTATGTAATCTTAACATAATGAAAAGAGCAGCAGCAACAACAACAATGACATCACACCAATAATAGCAGCAACAACAACAATAACATAAAGATGACAAAAATATCTCCCCTGCTTGCCCCATTCTCCCCAAAGAGTATCAATAGATTTTGCTAACACACTGGCAGAAAAAAAATGTAGTTTTTTTTAAAGACAAAATTGTTTTATTGTTTTAATCAATTTTTTTAGATCATGGATTTTTGATGAAATCATCACATATTATAATTGTCGATATAATTACCATTGATATAAGTATAATATTTTTATATTAAAACATAGATGTTTTTCTGCTTTTGATTTCATATTTCATCTGACTTTTCTCCTTTTCTTTTCTTTTTTTTTGTTTCTGAATATATTTGTAAGAACAAAGAAAAAAAATGAAGATCAAAACAAATAGATTTTTTTTAGTTTTAATGAAAAAAAAAAAAGGAATGAAATGATTATTTTTATATTTTTTAAAAAAATGTTTCGGTGATGAGAATTATTGTTCTTTAATAGGCAAGGGGATTTTAAAAAAAATGTAAATTGGGATGGGATATAAAATGGAAAGAATGAAATAAAGATTTCTTTAATTATCATATCCTCCCTTTTTATTATGTATTTTAAAAATTATTTTTAATAATTTTTTTGAAAGAGAAACTTCATTTTATGATTTGGTATTTTTTAATTGAAAGAATCATTCAAAGTTTCATCAGCTTTATACAAGTCTTGGTAAGGCAGTAGTTCTTTGCTGATTATCTATCATAATCAGAGATTGACTAACAATACCATCTAGAAACTAGTTCCATTTGCATATAAGACAGCTGTGCATTTGGTATGCATTGCATATGTACAGACATATAACTAGGCATTTTCATATCGTCTACTTCGACACATACATAATTCAGTTTCCAAGCACTATTTACTAAAACTAAAGTACAAATATACATTTTCAATATACAACTTGTCAATGAGAATTTCATGAAAGAAATTCATCTATTATCTTTTTTGCTCTCTCTTTCTTCTTACTCTTTCTGTTCATAAACTCCAGTTGGAGCCGAGGACTTTGGTAAAATAAAATGTATTACCAAGGTTTCTGTTATTAGGGCTTAGAAAAAAACAAACAAAAAAACAAAACAAAACAAAACAAAACAAAACAAAAAATAAAAAGAGAAATGATAGGGACCAGTAGTTCCCATGCCCATTCTTTTGTTCACAAGAATCAGCTTCACTCTCTCCTGAATGAGTAAAACATGGATTCGTAGCTTAATAGCACCTGGTTCAGTATGCAGGTGAGTTTCATGGATAATCCCCTCATCTAAATACTACTAGCCTGATTAAATAATGGTGCTTAGCTTTAGGGATCAGAAAACAATTGACAAACTTAGGAGTCGTCAACTGGCTGTCACCAAGAAATTCACAAAATATGAAAATTCACACAGGGATAAAGTGAGTGGGAGTGGAATTAAAAAAAAAAATAACAACAAATATATGTCAATAAAAAAATATCGAAAAAGAAAAAAAATATTTAAAAAAAAAAGTAAAAAAAACATGAGTTTTTTTTTCCCTGAGATTCGATAATACAATATAAAATCACTTTTGAAGTTCAAAGAGGAAGTTTTAAGTTTGAGTTTTTAGACTTTTTCCTTTGTTTCTTCTGTAAGTAAAAATAAAAACATTAACAAAAAAGTTGCTTTGAAGTTTATTTAGTTGCATTTCTTTCTTTCTCTCTCTTCTTTGCTCTTTCTCTCACATTCCCCTCGCATCTCTCACTCTCCCTTTCTCTCTCACATACACTCATTTTTTCTCTCTGTCTCTCTGTCTCTCTCCCTCTCTGTTAACAACATTTGAATGAGTTACTTTTCGAATAGTAAAATGAAGAAATTCTATGGTTCTTTTTAAGAATATATCAATAGCAATTTATTGGAATAATTGCATCTATTTTATTATTATTATTATTATTATTATTATTATTATTATTACTACTATCATTATAATTACTATTACTATTATTATTATTATTATTATTATTATTATCATTATCATATCTTAAGATAGTGATTACAGTTTTTGTTTCTACTTGCAATTTACTTACCCTATTAATTCTTTATCATTAGTTTGGTTACTAATTTAGATACTGCTGTTATTGTCGTTATTTCTTATCTATTTTATGCATTGTTTTCGATCATACCAAGTTATATTGGTCATATTTGTGGCCTATCATGTATTGAAGTAAAATGTTATATTGTAAAAAAACTAGTTTAATATTAGCAGAGGAATTCTGGAAAATAGTAATTCCTTAGTTATTCATGTTGGTAATTCCTAAATTGTTATTGTTTTTATCAACCAGGAAATATCACTAATAGATAACATTTCCTAAATAATTTTCAAACATTTTTCCATCAAATTCCTATGTAGCTTTTTATTTTTTTGTTTGTTTTTGTAATTTTCAATTAGAGACAATTTAGATCGGAATCAGAATTTATCTATCAATATTGTTAATGTTTGACTGCTTTACACATAAAAAATGTAAGTCCTTAGAGATGAAATAAAATATGACCCTACCCCCCACCAAAAAACAAAAACATCCAAAATAAATGTCGATGGTTCTTTTCTAAAACAGTGGATATCTGAATATGTTCTAAACACCCGCATGTGACTGGACAAAAATTAGTCCTTTACATATAACACAGATGGTGGTTGAAAAAAAAAAAATAATGGACAAAAGAAAAAATAAAATGATGGATTGGAAAGGAAAATAGATGAATGAAAGTCAAAAGCTGATTGATTGAAATACCCCACACCCCCATAAACATCTATTTGCCAGTGTGTTAACTGAAATCAGAGATACAACATGGAGGTTTAGAATTACTAATGTAGACACAAATATGAGGAGGTGGGAAGGGGAAGGAATAAATTGAAGAAAAGAAGGAAAAAAATGGGAGAATTTTTCTTTAGAAAACTGTAAAGAATCTATACATTTGATTATATATGCCAAAATACGAAGCTTTTTCTTTTCTTTTCTACTAGCACAACCAATATGATGGGAATGTGAGAGTAAATAAGGTCTGAACAGTTCAGCTATTTTAGAGTCACTTCTAAAATAGCTTTTCTTTGACATTTAGTCACCTGCTCCAGACAAAATGGCTTTGAAAAATGAAAGCCATATATTTTTATTAAGTAAAAAGAAAAAAAAAAAAAAATTAAAGAATTTGAAAACAAAATTTAAATAAATGAATGGAATTGTTGGAAAATAACAATTACCTGAAAGATAAATTAAAGAAACAAGTAAGTTAAACTAAAAAAGAATTAAAATGAGCTCAACATTTTAAATGGTGTGATTTAAATTCTAGTTAACAAATTCTTGCTAATGTTCATTTTAAATATGATTTGATGAGGCTCGTAAATGATGATGATGATTATGATGATACATCTTTTCTTTATATTGAAGGTATATAAACTTGCTGATGAGGCAATTTTCGAATTACTTCAGATTAGAAGTGAACCAAATTGTCCTTATATGAGGCAACATTATAGATTATTGGTAAACTGAGCAACTAGTGGAAAGTGTGAATGTTACATTTTAAACAGCTATGTTGCTTGCTGACAAATTGTTAGACGCATGTTTTAAATAGCTGTGTTGCTTGCTGACAAATTGCTAGACATATGTTTTAAATAGCTATGTTGCTTGCTGACAAATTGCTTCGCTGACAAATTGCTAGACATATTTTTAAATAGCTATGTTGCTTGCAGACAAATTGACAGAGAAGATAGTATGCGTCATTGCTATAAAGTATCAATTGTTTGCTAAGAACTGCATTGTAATTTATTTATAGTTGTATAATTGTAATATACTTGCATAACTGAATATTTTTTATACAAATTACTATTAAAACTAAATTTAGGCATTTGTGGCAAATAAAAGAAATTCTTTTAGTAATAATATCAATAAACACTTTTCTTATCAGTAATTTTCTTGGACTAGTAGCCTTTGCATTTGTTATGCCATACAGCAGGTATCAGTTACAGGTTATCACATAAATATGGTCATGAATTAACATGATAGTTCCATATTGCTTGAAATTAATATGCTCCAAATAAGGGATACTCTATTTGGGTATAAAACAGTTGTTGAGAGCCTAAGTCTGATGATATAGTGATCTGATACCAATGATATTGTTGAATAAATTAAGTCAGCTCTGTATAAGACATTATACAACACAGACAAACAAAAAGGGACCTTGTTAAGCTTGCAAAAAGCATCTTATTGAATGCTTCTTTTCTTTCTTTTTTTAGCATAATCATTAATTTCAAAATAGAAAGCAGACCTTTTCCTTTTTCTGTTTTTCCTTTTGAATATATTGTTCTAAAATTTGTACCTCAAAAAATTCTTTGTGTTCCTGATATTTCTATATGTTTACGGGATTTCTTGTACTTTTCTGTTTGTAAAAAAACAACTACAGAACTAGTAAAAAAGAGAACAAGTAATTCGTTTATATTAGGTCATTATGATAAAAAAAAAACCCTAAAAACTAAAGGATATCAAGAATTAAGTAAATACAAAATAAATAAAAAGCAACATATCCAAACTGTTCAGTGGATTTTTCACAGGAAATTGGCTAAGAAAGAAATTATTCCAGCTTTATATTTATATGGAAGCCGAGAGAATATAAAATGTCTGATGTTACATGATATTTTCCATTTTTTTTTTCTTAATTTTAATTTTGTGAAAACAAAAACAAAAGAAAATCAACAAAAATAGAAAGAATGAAATTTCTTAAAATATTTTTTTCCATTACAAAAATTGATGACAAATTTTGAAAAGCTGTAAAATGGTGTCTTTCCATCTTGATTCAGGAAAAGTGTAAAAAAAAAATTAATTAAAAATTGAATTAGTAGCAGTAGAATATGCTAATATTAATAATAAATAAATGAACAAATAAAAGAATAAATAATAAAAAAGAAATAACAATCTTGATGATTTAAGTATTAGCAGCAGTTAAAAAAGTAATAATATTAATTAATAATGTTATGATAATGATGGATTGCATATGCAGAAAAAAAGAAAAAAATGAAACAGAAAAACTTTTTTCCTCTTTTTTTTTATTAGGTACCAGGTCTTTTTCTCTTTCTTCTATTTATTTTTTTTATTATTTACCTTGAAGTTTAATACTTTCTGGGAATATTTTAAGAGAGTGAAGAATTGTTGAAGTATGAGATGAAAGAACTTGATGTCATCACAATTACTTTGCTATATCAAACGTGATTATTGTTATTATTATTATTATTATTATTATTATTATTATTATTATTATTATTATTATTTGTATGTCTTTATCCTAACTTCTTATTTCACCTCAGGTTCCCAATATTTTTTTTTGAAGTGATAAAGTGTTAAAAAAAAAAAAACCCAGAGTCTTCTAAAAGAACATGTTAAGAATACTAAACATCATTCAAAGACACAGAAACAGAAAATCCTTTTTTTTACAAATTAAAAAAAATAATAAAAACTTTAAAAAAATTCTTCTTCTATGTTGTTGCTGTTGTTTTCTTTATTTGTTTTTTAAAAAAATAATAAACCAACTGATATCACAAAGTGACCAATATGTTAATTTTCTTAATTGGTAACTCTGTTGTTTTGTATTTCATTTTTGTTTTACTAATTTCTTGCACTTTTTTTCGAATTTTCTTTGTTCCTTCTTTAATTATTCTTTTCTTTTTGTTGGTTTGTTTGTGTGTGCTTATGTTTTTAAGTGTGTAATAACAGATAGATTGACTGATACAAAAGAGACTATTAAGGGGGAGGAGAATTGTGCACATATGCCATAACAGGAATACTTAGTGAATGATTTGTTGGTTTTTTTCTTTTATTTTCTTTCTATTTTTTTTTGGAAGTGAAGGGTTTAAAATATAAAATTACTCACCAATGGATGCAATTGGGAGCAATTGTTCCATTTCTATAGAAAGTTTGTTCCTTTTTTTTTACTGTCATGTTCTTAGAATTTAGGGTATTAAAAAATGAAAGAGAATAAAAAATAAACAAGATAATAATAATAATAATAATAATAATTATTGGCTAAAAAAATCAAATAAAGGATTAGAACAAATGAAAAATAAGAAAAAATTACATCAACTGGCAAAATCATAGTTTATATTGCAATTTTATAAATGTGCTAAGTTTGATAGGAGGCTAAATGTGTGCTTGTAAATAAGAGTAATAATATATTTGCAATACGCGATGAATATTTGGGATGTGTATATTATATATATAAATATATAATATATACACCAACACATACACATATATAAAATGCATATATATGTATATATATATGTGTATATATTTGTGTGTACATATACATATATATATATATCATTATATAGAAATATACATATATACATACACAAAGAAATGTATACACACATATGTATATATACATAAATACATTGTGTGCATATACATACATACATACATACATACATACATACATACATATATATATATATATATATATATATATATATATATATATATATGTAAAACTAATCTTTAATTTTCAGAATAATAAAAAAAAAATATTAACTGACAAATTTATTTATTCTTGCCAATTGATTTTTAATTTTTTAAAAGTCTTTTCCCTAAACAACTTTGCCTTGAAAGATAAATTTGTTATGAATTTTCCATTATTTCCAATTTTGCTTTTGGTATGTAACTAACAAACAAGCTCTAAGCTTAATTACAGCTTTGCAATTATTTGATGAACTCTATTTATTTGTATATTCAATTAAGAGTTATTTTAAAGAAACAAAGTATTCAAATCCGGGAAATGCATGACAATAATCCCAATTATTTATGTCGGTCTATTATTTTTGTTTTCAAATTTTGTTTTGTTTCTTCTGAAATATTAATAATCAAGGCTAAATTTAAGCAAGGCATGTTTATAAATAAATCCAATTTTTTGCTTATATATTTGGTATATTCAGCAGTTGAGCAAAGCTTTCTAGTTTTGATAGCTTTTAATATATACGCTAGAAAATATTCATTGATAGTTTTGCTTTTACTCTCAGTTAATTTACAAAATATTCTATATATATATATATATATATATATATATATATATAACAGGATACCCCAAAAAATATAGAAAAAGAATTGAAAAGTAAAATCTATAAAATTTTAGATGCCACTTACCAAGCTTGTTTTATCAGAAGCTTAATATCTTAAATTTTGAAGATAATGTTAAAACTTGTGAAATTACACCCGGTTAATCTAATTTTTATTCTTTTTTATCCAATTTGTATTATACATTTTTAAAGAATTTCCTATATAATTTCCATTACTTTCCAACTAATTTCATTTTCTCTTACAATTTGTCAGTTTACATTTTGTATGTGTTCTACTACAAAATTTTGAAATAGGATCTTTTAGTTGGTCAATCCATCAAAATACATAGTTATTTTTTTTATTTATTCAACAATTCTATGTTATTTCTTCATTGCCATAAAAGATTCAAACTATTTTTGAGTTCTACTTTATGATGCTTAAAAGTAGAACACACTATTAAATTCATTTTTTCTAGCTAATTTTCATTTCTATAAAACAAAATTGTTCGAAAATTGTTTCAGCAGTTGAATTATTTAAAAATCTCATATATATATGTGTGTGTGTGTGTATATATATATATATATATATATATATATATATATATATATATATATATGTATGTGTGTGTGTGTGTGTATATATATATATATATGTATACATATACATACACACACACACACACACACACATATATATATACACACACACATATATGCACATATATATACATATATATACACACATATATATATATTCATAAATATATACATATATATATATTTATATATATATATATATACATATATATACATACATATATATTTACATACATATATATGTATATATATATACATACAAATATATATATATATACATGTACATACATACGTACATATATATATATATACATATATATATATATATATATATATATATATATATATATATATATATATCTGTATATGTATGTTAGTATAAAATTGTGAATTCCATCTGAAATCCAAACTATTAATATAACTTTCTCTTAATTTGCTAAATAAAAATTCTTGTTTGTGGTATAATAATTGAGCACAACCAGAGAACAGAAAAATGAACGTTTTCATTTGTTTTGAAGCTTGTTGCAGAATTTTGCACTTTTCTTTCAATGCTAATCAAGCACATATTGCACTTATATTTTATTGAGATAATAACTGTGACCAAACAATTGAGTTTGTATTTTGCAGTATCTATTTTTCTCCATGTAGGCTTTGAAAATGCTTGGCTTCTAAACTTTAGCCCTATGATTAAATTATCAAGGTTATATTGGGGTTAACTTTAGATCGGTAATTAAAATATTTAGGTCCCACGAGAATATGTCATCCTTTTTTTTTCTTTCATTAAATGTTACAGTTGGTCTTTTTTTGATATTTTTTAATTCATTTTTCAGGTTAGAATGTTTTGAACTGAAAAACACAAAAAGTGATTAAAAAAGTCAAGCATAACATAGTGTTTTCTTTTCTCTCTTCTCTCACATTACATTTTATTATTATTTCTGTTTACAATTTACAAACATGGCTATTATTCCATTTTTCAAAACTTGCATGTTTATATTATGGCATTATTCAGTTGGTCTATTTATTGTTCTTTTTGTTTTATTTATTTTTCATTTTTTTTATTTTTTGCTTTTGTTTGCAAATTAAATTCTTTCCTTCATACTGCAATGAAAATCACAACCCATGAATTAGGGCACAACCATTGGGAAGGAGTTTATTCTTTTATCTTTCTTTTGTACACAAGAAAAGGATAGTGTTACCCATTGCATTATGAGTAATCATCATCATTATTTCTTTTTATTATTATTGTCCTGTCGTCTTCAAGAGAAACACAAGTGTTTTTTTTTTGTTGTCTTTTCATTTAGAGTAGCTGCAATACAATTGAGTAGATTATACCAGTTGTTTGTTACACAGAATTGGCATAATATATTTTTTTTCTCTTGGAATAATACACACACACTGAACAGACAAGAAAACCCATTGGTCAGTTATATCAGTAGGTGTTCAAATAGTTGAGTAGACAACTGTTATGCTAAACATGGAAACATGCAGGGAACAACCAAAAAAAAAAAAAAAGAATCCAGAAAGATATAGAAATCAAATAGATAAACATCAAAAGAATTAATTATAAGAGGGAAGTCAAGAAAGAAAACAACAACCAATTTCATCTTCAAGTGTAAGCAATGTGTTGATGTTTCAGTTTTCAAGTTGCCTTTGTACTGGTTGTTTTTTTTTTTTGAGTGTATAATAATGAAATTTATACATTTTCTTCTTCTTTGTCTTCTTTTGATTGATGTCTCCTGCTTACCATTGAAGATGGCCACCTACTGTTGACAAACCACATGTGTACAGCCATACATAACTATTTATAACATACACACATACTCACACACACACATTACATATACATGTGTATGTAATCACACACACATCTACTTACTGCTTCACATACCAGAACACTTTGTACAGACACTTGACTATTCAGACACTAATGTGCATGTGCATTCATGCAAGTGTAGAAGGTTGTATGAACGTGATAGTATTAAGTGAATTTACCAAATCACACCATTGAATTTCTGCCAAATGCTCTTCTATTCTAATCTTCAATGACCTCTTCTCTTTAAAATTTCTTCATACATTGCATATTTTGGGATAGGTCTTTTCCTGTTCTGTTGTTAGTGATTATTATTATTATTATTATTACTATTATTATTATTATTATTATTATTATTATTATTATTGTTATTATTATCATTATTATTGCTGTTGTTATATAATAAAATTTATTATCATCATTGTCATCATCTTCAATATTATTGATATTTTTAATTTCTTAATTTTGATGACATCATAAAAAATTATTTACTAATTTGGAATTCAAGAAAAGTTGCAAAGATTTTATTGTTTCTTCAGAAATAAGAGCAAGAATAATTATTTTTGTTGTTGTTTTGTTTTCTTCAGAGGGGACTAAGTTTCAAATGGTTTATTCTGAAATGAAGAGATTTCTCATTTCCTATCGTTCTATTTTCATCAAGGAATTGTTGATTTTATCTTAGTGATAACTTTGAACCATCAATTTTAATTGAAACTAGTAGGTTTCTTTTGCTTATTTGGTATGTAGTCAGCATATATTAAGTAGATTAATACATATATATATATATACATGTGTGTATATATAACTATCTAGTGTATTAAATCTATCCAAGATATCATAGCTTTAAGTAGATTATCCAATGATGTATCTAATACGAACAATATTTATTGGGTGTGAAATGGTAGAAATAATACAAAAAAATAGAGGCAGTATGTGTATGTTTGCATGTGTATATATATATATATATATGTGTATATATATATATATATATATATGTACTGTGAGAGATAGAGAGAGAAGGTAGAAAAGATAATATATTCAGGAAAATTTGTTCTGAAACCTCTTCTTTACATTTCAACATTTGATCTTATCTAATTGTTTTCCCTCCTTTTAAAAATCTCTTTACAAATCATTATTGAAGAGAAGATATGTAGTGATGGTAGAGGTGAAGGTGTTGGTGCATGGTGGGTCGTTGGGATAAACATGAAGTGGAATGGAGCAGAGGCAGTTAGACACTAAGAGAAGAGAGAGGACTTCAAAGGAATTTGGGTTTTATTTGTTCATTAGCACATTCAAACACAAAATCACAACTTGACAACTACTATGTGTATATCTTCCGCCTCCTCCACCTTCTTATTATCACACAATTCCTTCTGCTCAATGACATCGATGTCAATGTCGTCATCATCGTCACCATCGTCGTCGTCATCATCATCATCATCATCATCTCCAACAACATACATTATTGAAGGCAAGTCATTAATTTATATTGTATGTAAATGTATGTTTGTCCATCAAGCTGTTTATGTATGCATAGTATAGGTTTGTGTGTATGCTTATATATATATATATATTTATATATACACAGTGGTGAGCTGAACCTGTTTTGCATTAGTTTCTAAAAATTGGTCACTAAGATGTTTTTTAAGATGAGACAGGTTGTTGATTTTTTTTACTGGATTCTGAATAGAGACCTACTGAGAAAATTTACAGCGCCACTGTTATGGCATATTGTCAAATAACTCTTCCAACCCTCCCTTGCAATTCAGTTGCATTTTCATGTTTTGAAATAAAGGATAGTTGATTTTTGCTGTGTAAGATTTGTTTTTTTCATTGTTAACTTAAGATGATTGGTAAAGTTTATTTGCAGTAATGAAAGTGAAAATGTTCACGAGTGCTTATATGTATCTGTGTACTAATGGATGTTTGTGCATATGTGTGTGAATGTGTGTCTATGTGTACATATGTATGTATGGAATTGTATGCTGTATATTGCTTGTGCCCCTGTAGCATCATCATCCTTTTCTCTTTCTCTTTAATCTATCATACATATTTGTATTGGTGGCTCTTGTTATATTGTATCTATCTATTTTCTTGTCAAACTCGCTCTTCTTTTCTATACCTTTAACTTGACACCTTTACTAGTTATTTCAAGAATCCTCTGGCTCAACTTTTCTTCGTTCATTCTCTCCCCATCCTGAATCTAACATTTCTCCCACTAAGTCTATCTATCCCTCAACTTCACAATTTTCCCTTACTTCTTCACTCCCAGATAAAATCTAAAGCTACAAGGGATTATATACTAAGCCCCTCATAACAAATAAACAAAATAAACAGACCTCTTGTTTTACTGCCTTTTGTCAATGCAGAGCTTTGTTAGTTTCCTCAGACTCTGGATTTTACTCTATTTTAAGATTATATTTCATGACCCTCATAATGAAGAGATAATATATTATTGATATTGGAATGTTTTTTTTAACACAAAGTATGGTCAAAATTTTATTATTTTCAGTGAACCACTTGTCAAAACTTTGGTAGCTCATCACTGTATACATAAACATAAGCACTCAAACACATGTATATATACACATATGCAAGTATATGCATATTTACATACAAATATGCATATATGTGAGTGAGTGGGTATGCATATGTTTGTGTGTGTATGACTGTGCCTGCATGTAGGTGTTGAAATGCGTGTGCATAGATTGTGTGTGTGTGTGTGAAGATGTGCCTCTGTTTTTAAGTGTGAGAATATCAGATTATCTTACTGTACATGGATAAGTATGTTTGTACATGATAGCTTGTTTGTTATATATAAGAATAAAATTCTTGTGTAATTCATTTGATGTGTTGTATATAAGATTTTCTGCTTAACATTCTGATTTTATCTCTTGAAACAATAACCTTATTTTAGTTCCATATTTTAATAAGCTGTCTCTGTTTTTATATTGTATTCTTTCATATACTATCTCTATCAATTCATTAATTTAGTTTTGTTTTCTCCTTCTATATACTGTAATATTTGCTTAAACTTTGTAGAAATGATATTAAATTTTTAAACAGTCATATTTTAATGAGTGCATTAAATGACATGGTATAAAATACTTGTTCTGATGTGGAATATTTCCACTCAAATATGGTCTTTATTTGACTGATAAAAGAATAGTAAGATGAAATGTTAAACCTACAATAATCATTGTAATCTTTCCTGAAATTTTTGATATTTTGATATTAAGTACTTAAATTATTAAATTTTTGTCTGACTTGTCTGTTTTACCTCTTTTCAAAAACATCACATGTATGCATATACACACACATTTATATAAATATATATATTTTTTACATATATATAATATATCTATGTGCATGCATGCATGTATGTGTATATATATATATATATATATATATATATATATATATATATATATATATATATATATACACACATGTATGTGAACATGTGTGTGTATATGTGTTGTGTGTATATATGTGTAATATATGCAATATATATATATATATATATGTATATATATATATATATATATATATATATATATATATATATATATATATATATATATATATATATATATATATATATACATACATACATACATACATACATATTTATGATATTTCATTGCTTTCCTTTTGTTTATTGATTAATTCGTCATCCATGTGTATTCTTTGCATTGTTTTTATCATTATTATTTGAACCCCCTTTTCTTTTTTTTTCCTCTGTAATATTTCTTTGTTTCTGTAGGAAAGTTTTGATTTTGATTGAGGTAGCCTTTTTTTTTTTAAAATCATTTTCAGTATTCTGTTTTCACATGTAAACACTTGTCCAAATAGTATTAGACTGTTAAACACACAAACACAAAAATTCTTATGTTGGTTTGTGCATCTGTGTATATGTACAAGCACAAACACACATGCACAAACCAACATACACACACATATGCATACATATAGACACAAAATTCTTTAGAAAAAGAAAAAGAATATTAGTTTGTCTCTAGTGTAAGTTTGCATTTATTGATTTTAGATATTTTCTCACCTTGTTTACTTCTTTCTTCCATTCTGTTTTTCTTTCATTCTTTCTTTCAAAATGTCTCTTTTAAAAAATTTATTTAAGTTTGATTGTAACATTTATTATTAAAGTATGTAATCTAAAATAATATTTTTGATTCATCTCACTTTTAAGAAGGACATATTCCTGACTCACTATTACACTGGTGCTCATTTTCCTATTTACCTAATTCTTAGTTCCCATTCTATACATTTCCAGTTTTCTGCATTATTTGTATACAAATTATGATATAATTTGAACACATTGTTTCTGATGTATGGATTGCTTATGGTACATACAAACAAATACACACTCATAGACACAGACACACACAGACACACACACACACACACACACACACACACACACACACACACACAAGCTCAAACATATATACATATATATATATATATATATATATATATATATATATATATATATATATATAATTGTTAAAGAGGACAACAAACATTAAGACAAGGCAAACATCTCAAGCCATATACATTATTGTTATTGGAAAAAATTCAGTCTTACAGCTGTTTCTCGGATATCCTAGAGTATGGGATATTCTGTCATCATTTTCCCTATTTGTCTCTGATGATGGAATATCCCATACTCTTGGATATCCCAGAAACAGCTGTAAGACTTTGAATTTATTCCAATAATAATAATGTATATGACTTGAGATGTTTGCCTTGCCTTAACGTTTGTTGTCCTCTTTAACAATTATATATTCTCTATATCAGAAATCTGCAATGGCTCTATAACTACCATCTCAGCTACAACCTTGGAGCCTTAGTAATCCATTACAGAACTTACCTAGTGTACCTAATCGTTTAGATCACCTGTGAACTAAACCCCCATATTTTGTGTGTGTGTATATATATATATATATATATATATATGACATGTACATATGCACATAATACATTGACCATCCATACCATAACTTAGCGATTTGACAAATAGAGACAATAAAATAAGTACAAGACTAGAATTAAGTACTGGGGGTTGATATGATCAACTGAAACACTTGAAGGTGGTGCCCCAGCATGGCCACAGTCTAGTGACTGAAACCACTAAAAGAATAAAAAGAATCCTGCCTTTTTAAGGGTGTCTAGGACTACATTATTTAATGTGTCCTTTCCCTGTTTTTGAAGACGGTGGGTGGGGGTGTAATTTGAGGGAGATTTGACTGTTGTTTCTTGCAGGTTGAGTGATTATGTAGAAGCACCCTTGCTAATGTTGCTTAATTTCATGTCAGTCTTGACTGAACACGTCTATGATCAAAGGCATTCTAGCCGTGACCATCCCGTCTTTTTTTTTTTGGAAGTGGGAGGATCTATGACTACATTATTTAATGTGTGTCCTTCCCTTTTTAAGACAGTGAGGGAGATTTAGCCGCTATTTCAAGCAGGTTAAGCATTGTATCTGTTGGTAGTGATTGTGGTAGAGAGTGCTGTGATGCTGTTGAACACCACTGAAATATTGTATTCATGTAAGTTTTAAAATTTTGTTATATAGAGGCAGCACCTATGAAATAAGTATACTCTCCCAGACCATTGAGAAAGATGTGGCTGATGCCCAGCCAAAATGATCATCAGTTGGTCAATGTCTGCCACATATGATTCATGTGGTGGTGATGGTTGGGGAAGGAATAATTACGTTTATTCTACTCAAAAGAGTTAACTGGTGATGAAAAGAACATAGAAATTAGACCAGACAAAACAAACATTCAGCATTTTTCATAGAATAGGATTAGAAAGATAATTTTTCAATGAAATTCTATTCTTACAACCTAAGTTTTAGGGCATTGGGGCTTTTATTTCATACATACTAACACTGCCATTGTCATTCACATTTTGATTTTTCTTTTTTTCTGAAATATGATTGCATCACACACATCTTTGAATTTTTTTCTTTCATTTACTGCTTGTGATGCTTGTTTTTAAAAAAAATGATGAAAATATCCCACATGCTGAGGGTTATGTCAGGAGGTGTTCTTGCTATTATTATTGTAGTTGTTGATGATGATGATGTGTCTGTATGTTATATATTTTTGAACCAATCAGAAGCTTTCGTTGCACAGCCAATAATAAAATTAAATATGAGAAAGAGAAGGGGAGGGGTGATGAGAGAATGAGAAAGAAAGAAAGAAAAAATGATGAAAAATAATACGGATTAGGGGAGAGGCAAAAGGTTAGAAAAATAGAGGAAGGAAAGTGATGGTGAGTTAGGAAAAAGAGAGAAAATAAGAGAGAGATTTTAGATACAGAAATCAATTGTTCATAACCAAAGGTTGGGATAAAATTGAGATGAAGAGGTGAGGAAGGAATGGGGGAAGGGGAGAATGCCTACGAAGTTCTGTCACTACAGCCAGTAGGGGAGAAGGGGAGTGGTGGTGGTGGCTGGGTGGGTAATTTTTTCTTTTACCCACCAAGTTTTCTTCACTTTATTTTCCATAACTGATTTGCAGTGAGACAGTAAAAGAAGGCAAAGAAGAGAAAAAAAACACAAAAAATTTCAAAAAATTCTACACACATTAAAAAAATGTGTGCATATATGTGTGTGAGCATGCATTTGTATGTATGTGTGTGTTTGTTAGTGTAAATATGCATTTCAGATTGAAACAAGAGGTTATAATAATATTTAATTTGACATTGTCAACAGTAGCCATTATTGTATTTATACAGTTAGCTTAGTTTTGATTTGATTGGATACTTTACTTTCAGTTTTCAATATGTTACTTAGTTGAATGGTTGGTTGTTGACTGCATATACTGTTACTTGGAGTTGGTATTTATTGAGAAGTTTGTTTATATAATTTTTATATTCATTGCATCTTTTACTGGACAAGGATAAAGAGAAAAAAAAAGTGTAGGTTTCCATTTGATTAAAATGAATTTTTCTGGGTAATTTTTTTTTTCATGTTCATTATTAGTAATGAATGTCAAAAGAATAGTGGTACGAAATAATTTATGTCGTCGTCCATTTCTGTAAAAGAAAAAAATTGTCGCCGTTTTTTCGTACCTTGTTCACTGATCACTGAGATGTAGCATTGTTTTGAGCTTTTCCCTTTTTTCATTTTCTTTTATTGGAAGACTTGAGACACCATTGTGAAAATGGTGAATAACTGAGTCAGGATTATAAGAATGTATGACTTCAGGCCTGTCCTGATGGCGGAGCTGGGATTCGATCTTGGCATACCATTTGAGGTTTGATACTGAGTTCCATTAACTGAAAGGGAAATAGAGAAGATAAATTTCTTCAACGAAGATAGACATCATACATTTGTATAACTATGCCATACTATTATTCTATGTAGTTCTTTTGTATCTTGTAACTTAAATATGTCTAAACTAGAAGTTAAACATTGAGATAAAAACACTTCTACAACTAATTTTATATTTTATTTTTTATTTTCACTTAGCTGGTTGACTTAACCTGGTGCCTGGTTCATCACCATCATATGATCCTTGAGTGACTTTGACTACAGCACATCTGCCAGGTTTCCAGCCCTGTCCTTGCATCAATTTCAGAAGCCATGCAGAAGTTAGTGGGCTTCCATCTTGTAACTAATCCATAATATATATATGCTGAAAACATGGTTGATAAACTTTTGTCCCTAAGGGCGACACTTTGTTTCTCACAAACCAACAACTATCCTAATCTACCTAATGGCAAATAGGTGTCACAAATGTTATAGTTTCCTATTGTAAGTAAGAGTACTGTTTAATTGATGAGTGTTTCATTAATTTGCAGATTTAACTCTCAACTTGCAATTACTTTAGAACACATTGGGTCCTGTTTTATTGACTTGTTCTGGATGTACAGCCAACTGAAGACAAATTCTTCAAGTTGTTGTTCTACAACTCAATAGATTAAAGAGCAGATCATGTTTATCCTTGTATAAATTGGTGGGGAAGGAGTAGTGCCTATGACATTTGCTGATCCTCTCAGACCATTAAAATTAAGGTGGCTGATGCCCAGCTTTAACAACTTCAGGAAAAATGTTGGTTTGAAAGTGATGGTTGCAGTAACGTGAGCTTATCTAAAGGTAAAGATCAAGGGTGATTTTTGCATTTGATGATGTGCATGACCTGCCACATGGATTTGACTCTACTTCTGAAACTTTGAAACTCTGACTTTCTCTCTCTGTAACTCAAGTTTGACTCCCACATTAGAACTTGCTAGTTCTAGTTCTTGCTCGTTAACTTCTTGCTAGTTCTAAAAGCCCTAGATTAATGTTCCAATTCTTAGCCTCATTTACAATTTCATATGACCAACACCAAATGCAGTGTTGAGCGCACATTCTCATCTGTATATACTATTATATATACATATATATGTATATAAACACACATACACATATAGTGACGTATGTAATTATTTATTAATAAAGAACCTCTTCTAATTTTCTGAAATAATCTGAAAAATAATATTTTTCATAATAAAGTAATCAATTTCTTAAGAAACTAATAATTTTCATTAAATAATACGTGGCTTAAATATGAATTTTTGTAAACAGTGCTTGATTATAACAGAAAATGATACTTACACACACACACACATAATATGTATATATATATATATATATATATATATATATATATATATATATATATATATATATATATATATATATATATATATATTTATTTATTTATACACACATATACATATATTTACATACATACATGAATTACTAATGAAAGTTGAAATTTCAGTTTAAACATTTGAGACTGAAGAACAAGAACCAATTGACAGGAATCAACCAACCCATAGAGATAAATTTTTTCTGATAAGTAAGAGATACATGAATCACTTCCTGTAAATTGGATAATTGTTGTTTTTAATCTCAAATTGTTGTTTGCAAATATATATGTACATATTATAAATATATATATATATATATATATATATATATATATATATTATAATCATAAATCATTTAGAATCTGTCAATTAATACTAATATGTGGATTGACACACACAAATACATGCATTTATACATAATATATATATGTATGTGTATATGTATCTATATGTGTGTGTGTCTGTTTGTAAATATATGTATATATTACATGCATATATGAATACAGGTATATATGTATGTGTGTAATATGATATATGTATTTATGTGTATATGTAAGTGTGTGTGTGTATATATATATATATATATATATATATATATATATATATATATATATACATACATATGTATGTATGTATATATGTATGTATATATGTATGCATGTATGTGTGTCTAGAAGTTTGCTTATAAGCACATCTCCTGGTTTTCTTTCAGTACTGCTAAAAAAAAATTCCTACTTCTACATAATTTCAAAGAATGAGATACATTTACATGCAAAAATTCTTCAGATTCAGTGTTTCTTTATAAAATAGTTTCTATAGAAAATCCATATGAAGATCCCTGTGGTGCATTTATGAATGCTCAAATATGTGAAAATTAGTCACAAGAAAGATTTTTTGTTAGAATTCTTTGTATGTAGGAAGATTTTTAATGCAAGAAATTGGAATGTTCAGTGAAGTAGTTTAACTAAAATGTATATTGCTACCTGAAATGTGGACTGGGATAGGGTGGGAGTTTCTAGAATATTGTGTTTTATAATGGAATTTGGCAGCTTTAAATCAGATCTTTTTTGTAAGTTGGTGGGACATGGGTCAGGTCATATATAGATCAATTCACAGAATATATTATGTGTGCTCATATTGCGTAAGTAGTGTGATACACACACACATACACATGTGTGCGTGCACACATGCATCTCTATTTCCATACACATACATATATATAAATATATATATATATATATATATATATATATATATATATGATGATACTCAAAATTGCATTTGTACATATGCACACAAATATATATGATATATATATATATATATATATATATATATATATATATATAAATGGAAAGAGAGAGGTAATGTGGGTGGGAGAGATGCATTCATTTAAATGTTTACATCACAGATATATGTGTTTTTGAACAAGGATAAAAGGAAAAAAGCATAGGTTTCTATTTAATTACAAATTTTTTGATAATTTTTTTTGCTTGGATACGCACATGTAATGTGCACTTGTTTGTGAATATATGCATCTATATGTTTATTTCTAGTGCTTATAAATATTTATTTATGTTCACTTATGTATGTGCATATATATATGTATGTATTTTCTATCTATCTATCTATCTATCTATCTATCTATCTATCTATCTCTCTCTCTCTATATATATATATTTTGAGAAGATATCTTCTCAAAATGTATCACTTTAACTTGGTATATCTACCTGTAAAACGGCTGTGATATCTTGTTTTTTAGTGTAATTTTGCTACCTCTGGTAACTATTAACGTATTTAAATTATCGAAAGTTTTAATAACTGAGATAATATTAATATATACATAAACTAATATATATATATATATATATATATATATATATATATATATATATATATATATATGTGTGTGTGTGTGTGTGTGGAAAACCTGGAAGAGTTGGGGTACAGGGAACTGTACCAGAGTGCCAGAAAGGAGGCTGGGAGACAGGTATATATAGCCAAGGGAGAAGCAGAAAAGAAGAAATTTGCCAATGTTCAGCGACTTGAAGACCAAAGAACAAATATTTCGGATTGCAAGACTGTATGTGCAAGACAGTATGTGTCGGTGGTACATAAAATGCACCCACTACACTCTTGGAGTGGTTAACATTAGGAAGGGCATCCAGCTGTAGAAACACTGCCTGATCAGATTGGAGCCTGATGCAGCCTCCTGGCTTGCCAGTCCTCAGTCAAACCGTCCAACCCATGCCAGCATGGAAAACGGACGTTAAATGATGATGATATATATATATATATATATATATATATAGACTCATTTAGTTATTTACATTATGTATGGATATTTGCATTTATATATATATATATATGTAAGTGTGAGTGTGTGTAATGCATGGGCTCATATTAACTGGCATATATTTTTATGTGAACTAAGGATGAATTACAGTTGGATATATCCACATATATGCATTTGTATGTATCTTTAAGCATTCTAATAACTACTTGAGTGTATTGCATATTAAACATACACATATATGCAAATATGTGTGCATCTGTTAGTACACACACGCATATATATGTTTGTATGTATGTGCACAGGTGTGTATGAGTGCACAAGAGCATTAGCATGAATGTAAATAGGCTCATGTGTGCATGACACAAATGCATATGTGCATTTTGTTCCTTTTAAATTGCCTTGTGTTCCCATATTTCTTTGTTCATATAATTTCATTTATTGATAATGTGAGCATACAACCATGGAATACATGTTTTATACAGATCTAATACTTGTAGTACATACATATATATGCATTTATGATGCTTACCTAATTTATGTAAGTTAAAATTTTTTAATCAGTTTCCAAATAATTAAGTTATTTCTTTAGCGTTTAAAAAAAAATTTTGTTACTTATTTTGTAAAAGTGAATTAGCACTCAATTAGTTTTATGCAATTTTAACATTCATGTTTTTTATATTTGTATGTTTATAAGGCAGTGAGCTGGGAGGGTTGTTAGTGTGGCAGGAAAAATGCTTTGTGGTATTTCTTCTGATTTTATGTTTTGGGTTCAAATGCTGTCAGAGTTGACTTTGCCTTTCACCTATTTAGGGGTTGGTAAAATTAGTGCCTGTTGAGCACCGGGGTTGATGTAATTGACTTACCTCCTCCCCTAAAATTATTGGCCTTGTTTCAAAATTTGAAACCACTATTTGTATGCCTGTTGTTAATGCATGGATGTATATTCATGTGTGTGTGTGTGTGTGCGTGTGTGTATGCATGTATGCATCTGTGTGTCTGTGTGTGCATGAATGTATATGAGTATGTGCATACCTACATGTGTATATTGAAAGTGGGAACACAGCACAAGAAAGTGTATGTAGATATCCGAGTATACACAGACATGTTTGCCTGCACATGAATGCACACTCATTTGCATGTGCATCTGTGTGAGTGCATGTATGTACATTTGAATATATGTGTGACATCATGCATAGCATATGTGCACACATAATATAAACCATGAATTAATCTATATTTGACCTCCAAATTTCACTACATATTAAACAAAAAAAAACATCCACTGCAAGCCAAACTACATACTCTGTAGTCATAACCATTTTAGCTAAATATATAAATGCCAAATTTATATATATGTACAATTACAGATTTATTTATTTATTTATTTATTTATTTATTTATTTATATTCTTTTTTTTTATAACTATACCCAGAAGTAAAATCACTTTAGTGAAATTTCCTTTTTTTTTTCCATTAAAGATCCTCCGACATACAAAGAATCTCTGCAAAACATTTTTTTTGTCACTAATCATTAGTTTTCACATCCGAGAAACTTATTTTATAGAAAAAACAGCCAATCTAAAGAAGTGTTATATAAAAAATTTAATAATTGTTTTAAACTTTGTCATATGTTTATGTGAGGAGCTAAAATTTGTGTCAAGTTGTTTTCAGTGTTACTGAAAGAAAATCAAGGGGCATGTATATATGCAAGATTCAAATATCTTAATATCAATCACCAAATGATCAAGAAGATGAAATTTTGTGTAGCAACTTCCACACGCACATGCACACACACACTTTTCATGCAAAATTCCAGATATTTTGAGATACCTTATTTTTTTTTTGTGCCCAGAATGAAATTATTTTTACATGATACTCTTTCTTTACTTACCTTGTTCTAGAGAAAGAAAAGCTGAATCTAAAAGAGATAATAAACATAAAGAGCAAGCAATTTGTTTTAAGCATCATGCAGCGCAATGGGAGAACATGAAGTTCATCGTGGCTTGAAAAACATGCAGTTTTAATATAGGAGATAGAACGTAGGGTAGTTCACACTGTTATGACAATGATTTAGTGATAAAATAGGATAAATCATTGTACATTTTTGACACTGTTCATAAAAAGACCTTAACAATACAATATTCATTAAATATGGTGGGTGATATATTGAAATAGTTTAATCATGTAATAGATGAGTTCCCTTAAACAAATCATGTGAGTTGCTGGATGAATTGGTTGGGGAACACACCTATTAACAAAAGGAATATAAAATAATGCATCAAAAAGATGTGAATGACTGATGAAGAAATGGTGCTGTCATTACAAGGCTTGATTAAAAGAAAAAATTCTGTCTAGTAAGGCATAAGACTTAAGAGGAAGTTTGGTTGATATTTAATAAGGTTTAATTATTTTCTGTATTAGTAGTTAAGATAATGTTACATACAGATGTGATGGTTAAGCATCTGCAAAGCTGTTTTTTTTATCTCATTAGTTATAATATTAATTATAATATATATTCTTAGAGTTGTTAGAGAAAAGTTATAAATTTGCATAAAATGCAAACAGACTAAATTGTACTGAATAAATAGAAAATTTTTGGTTTAATCATTTCCTGATAGAATGGCATTGAAGGTTATGAATTGAATATTTATGACATTAATGAAATGTTTTAAATTTATATCAGTTTTCAGGTTATTATACTACATTGGACAAATAAATATTTATTAAGTTTAAAGGAAAAAGGTTTTGTACAAATAATAGTTAAATGGTTTGAAAGCATCAGCAAAATTCTTTGCAACATTCTTTAATTGTCAAAATATTTCCTGAGTGGAATAAAAGTCTGATTGTTGATGTATATTTGAATATTTTAGTACTTTGGTACCAGAAAAAAAAAATGGATTAAGATAAAGATGTGCAACTTATAATTTGTTTACAATCATTGTACTGAGTTTCAACAATATTCATTTTCATCACAGGGTCTCATATATATATATATATATATATATATATATATATATTTGCACACACATACACTCACACATATTCATATAGACATATGTTAGTGGATGGATCTAGAATTGGCTTATTGGTTATTATTGAAAAGATCCAGTATGTATGCACCATACTTAAACTTCCTCATATGTGTGCAACAAAGATAGCTAGCTAACTAGCTAGCTAGATAGATAGATAGAGAGAGAGTGAGAAATAGATAGATAGAGAGAGAGAGAGGAATAAGAACATTCTATGAATTGAATTTGCAATTAATTATCTCTAATTTTTGGCTATTTTATTTTTTGTAAAGTTTTCTGCAATTTGAGTACAGGAAGTATACAAGGAAGTGTATTTCATGCTTGTGCATACAGGTGTAAATTCAATATTCTTTGTTTGTGCATACAATGAATTTATGTCTGTGGTCTGTGTTCATTTTTCATGGAATTACTGGAGTTGTTGACAGAAATCATTGATAGGTGAACTTTATACAATTACAGCAAGAATTTTCGTATGATATCACATAAACCCCATCCTTTCACCCTTCATATTTCCTTCTGTGTATTAAAATTTTAATTTGATTCAATCAAATAATTAAATATCTGTTCATTTAACTAGATTTCCTGGAATATATTTGTTAAGTATAATCAGAATATATATATATATATATATATATATATAAAGTCATGAATATCTTCTAAAGAAAATATAAAAAAAACCCAGTAAGCAAAATACAATAGTATTGAGTAGTAATTATTATTATTAGTTGACATATTAATGGATTTCAGAATTACTAGACTACTGATAAGTAAACATCTTCATATTTCGTTTGGTCCTTAAACATTTCTAGTTTCAAATAGATAACATCGACAAATTTTTGGCCTTGCAAATATATATATATATATATATATATATATATATATATATATATATATAATGATAATGGTAATTGTTTCTATTTTTGGCACAAAATCCAGTACTTTTGTGAGGATGGATTACTTGATTAAATTGAACTTCCTCTGTTCTTCACTAGCATTATATCTTATCAACACCAGAGAATGAAAGGCAAAGTTGACCATGTTAGGATTTGAACTCAGAATGTAAAATATCAGAACTAATGCAGCAAGGCATTTATTCTGATAATTCCAATGATTCTGCCAATCCATAGTTGTAATAATAATAATAGTTGTTTCTATTATAGGTTCAGAACCTGAGACATAGGGGAGTGGTTAATTGATTTAATTGACTTTTGTATGCAACTGGTACTTTATTTTATCGACCTTGAGAGGATGAAAGCACTGTTGACTTCAGTGGAAATTGAGCACAAAATGTAAAGAGATTGAGTAAGTACTTCAAAACACTTTTATGACACTTCCAATGATAAAAATAATGATTGTATTTAATACTGGTACTGGGCCACAAAAATTGGTGGTGGAAGAAGTAGTCTATCAAATTGAGTGCAGTACTAGTACTTTGTTTCATCAATCCCGAAAGGATTGGCCTTAGTGGGATTTGAAATCAGAAATGTAAAAATGGCTGAAACAAATTGTGCAAGACATTTCTTTCGGATACATGGTCCAAATACATGCATCCGCTAAAGACACTTGAGGGCCAGATGTTTATATAAAATTGGTTGATAGATTTAATGTACCACACAAGAGCAGATGTGGCTCCTCTGCTAGGTTTCCATACAATTCTCATCTTCCAAATTCCACTCACAAGATATTAATGAGCCTGGGGCTATGGTAGAAGACACTTGCCCAAAGTGTACCATTTTTTGGGATGAGACCAAAAAGAATGTAGTTGAGAAGCAAATGTGTTAGCTACATAATCATATTACGAAAGACAAAGTCATTTGACCAGTCCATGTCACATTCCTGGTAATAAACCCTGCTAATTCTTCCCTGGTTTAATTTGACTTTTAGAGTTACAACAGAGTTTTTTTTACCAGAGTATGATGAAGATATTATTCACGTGACATACATATGAATCAATTACATAATGATGCTGTAGTGAAGATTTACTAAATTGTAATACCCTTGCATCAAAATAAGTTATACTAACAGTTAGACATTCAGAAATATATTAAAAAATTCATGTAGCTACAATAACAAGAGGAAGTAAATTATCATAGTTTTGAAGAAGTTTTATTTTGATTCTTGGTCAGCAGAATCTTATGATCCTTTCAGTTCCTGAGTTCTGACATATAATTCCAGTATGATAAATAAATAAATAAATAAAATTCAGGTTTACATAAACAAAAAAAAAAAAAAAAAATTATAAAGACACCGGTAACCTCCCCCTCGTTATTGATCTGTGTAACAATATTGCCTTATGATACATGACTGCTGAAAAAATGAAAAGATTTACAACTCATTCTTCACGAAATGTTGTCTACATTTGACATAATGTTAAATTTAGACAGGAAATGGTAAAAAAACCAATGCTATACATTTAGTGAACAAACATGCAGTGATAGGAGAATGGTCACAGTTGCAGTTTGTGAAGATTATTTGTCATATAAACAATCGCAGTGTTGACATTAATGAAAATGGTGATGATGTTTACCATGACAACATATTGCTACGTGATGGTGATATTGGCTAAAATAGCCATATATTCATTTCAAGGTCCACAATAATTCTTTAAATAAGACTCCATTGAGATAAGTGCAAATAAATAAATAAATAATAAAGATTTCAAAAAGTTTATAAAAAGGAATTTCAAAATGGGTGATAATAGATATTGCAGGATGATGTGTTTTCTTGGGTTTGGTTGCAGGGAGAGGAGTGTTTTATCAAAAACCTCATACATGAACATGCCTCCTCCTCTTTACCTACCTTGGAAAGCAGTTTGAACTTCTAAAACTCTGCTGGAAGCTTTATCACCGAAGTTATTCTGAGCAGCCACACGGATTTGATATCTTGTCCCTGGTTCCAGATGACCTAAGAGACTCCACTTTTTCCTCCACAGATATCGTGTAGCTTGCCACAATTCGTCACCTACCACCCAAAACAGTTTGAATATTCAGAAAGTTTGCAGAAAATTTGTTTGTGGTAGAAGCAGAGATGTGCACCAGCAGCAGTGGTGGCAGCAGCAAAGTGGTAGTAATAGTAGTAGTATTAGTAGTGGTGGTGATGGATGTAAAATGGTAAGAGTAGAAGAAAAGAAGAGTATCAGACTTGACAAGAATGTTTTGGAATTTATTCATAATTTTTCTTTGGATTTTATTTATTTTATTTTGTTATAACTTTAAAATGCAAGAACTTAAACCTTTTTTTTTTTACTTTAGTTATAATTAAATCACAAATTAAAGTAATTAAATGGTTAATGCCAAAGTGTTTGTATAGTTTATCTTTTTATTTAATTATTTATGGATAAAAACATATCTATTTTTTCAAAGATTACATTGATAAAGTTTAACATAGATTTCAAGAAGATTTTATGTACTACAAAGTATTTTAATTTTTATGAACATATTTTAAATAAAAAAAATTTCAAATATAAATAACTGAGAATGCATTAAATTATCAATGATCTGTTTGTCACTGATTTGCTTATTTCCTTCACAAATTAATTTCATGCATCTGTCTTAATTTAAACAAGTTTAAGTTATGATTTATTACACTTTAAACATTTCATGTGGTATGTTGAAATTCTTTTGTGACGTAAGTTTTACAAATCATTTGCAATGATTCTTCCAATTAATCTAATATTACGTTTCATTGCTTGCCTAACTGTGAGTCCCTAAGTTAATGTGTATATATATATATATATATATATATATATATATATATATATATATGTGTATACTTCTGCATTTTCAAAAGAATATGAAATAGATTATCTTGTGTGAATTAAATTTTACTTCAGTTATTTAATATATTTGGTTTGCACAAAACTACTGATTTGTCTATTAGGCATTCTTTGAACTAAAATGAGCAATGAGATTAATGTTCTTTATTGTATATGAAATACCGAAAAAACCGTCACCGAAAACTCCAAAGCGAAGCTCTTCTATGTTTTGCACATTATCAATAGTAATAGTAAATAATATAAGCTTCTATATTAGTTAATCTATCTGCTGATAAAAATTTCAAGGGTAATCTGGAAAAATAGTTTGAAAACATTCGGTTTTGCTGTAAGAGTTATCTCCCCTATCAACTCGATAGGCAAGATATGAATGCACAGAATGAGAAAGAGAGGGGGGGGGGGGGAGAATGAAAAAAATTATCGCGTTTTGCTATATTTATATATTTCTCAATGTTTAATAAATTAATTATATGAAACTTCTCAAAGTATCTATTTATATCTTAAATTACCTTTCATTTACACACGTTTATCATGTATAATATTTTAATTACTAATACTTTTGAATTACTCCGCGTTTTCTAGAGGGGAACATTGATATCCGCTGGTATTCTGTATAATTGTGGGAATGTCAAGTTTCTTCCCTGTTTTCTACTGATTGTCCCCTTTTCCGATGACTAAAATCTATAATTGTTTCTTAAACAACAAATTGAAATTTACTCCTTGTTACATATTAAAGGAAAATGAATAACTTATCTGTTTCTAAATATATAGAAAAGTTTTTTTAAACCAGATAATTTATTCATATAATGTTTATTTGCATAATTGAAATATGTAGAACTCAACAGATTTTATATGGAGGATAAAAAAATCGAACAGGGGAGGCAAATCTTACAAATATACATATAAGAGTTACTTCCCTTGTACACTATCGGTGCGGAAAAATTGCCGCCGACATTTTTGTTAGGTTCAAACAGGAATATTTGAAATACTGTTTTCATTATGACAAGAATTTCAGAATTATTTTCTATGCAATGTTCTGAATATCCTATTTGAACGTAGGATATGTGATTCGTTGAAAGTTAAAATGAAATATATTCCTAAAGAGTCAAAGCTATTGAAAAGGTTGCAAAATGCAACGAAAATTTTAGAAAAATAAAAAAGAAATAAGTGGAAATTTTACCGGTGTGTCTGTTAAATTATAAGGCACCAAAAGAGAATGACTCTCCCCAGACACAACAGAACATTCCTAAATAAGTTATACTATTTATGTTCCTTTTACTTAATTCCCCCCTCTCTCTCATATATATATATATATATATATATATACACATATATATGTATGCATACATACATACATGCATATATATATATATATGCATACATGCATTACAGACAATATTTATTTGAAGTTTCTCATATAATTAAAATAATTAAAATGAAGATTCGTAATTAGATATTTTATAAATTCTTGAAGGTTATTATTATTATTATTATTATTATTATTATTATAAATTAGACTTGTCTTGATATTGTGAGTGGTTTGTTTTAATTTTTCGGTTCAATATCCTCATAATGATTTTTAAATAGCTTTTAATTTCAGGAAATGATTTTTAAAAGGAAAAAACACAAATTAAATCATATATTTTCTTTATATGTTGCTTTTTACTTTAATTTGATTTTATAAAAAAAAATACATTTAGACTTGTGGTGTTTTAAGGAATTAACTCATAATTTGACTTGTCATTGAAGAATTTGAGTCAGCAAATATACAAATATTGTTTAAATTAAAAAAAGTATTTGTTTGTTTAACTTGCAAAAGTTTTGTTTGTTTAAATATCTGTGTTAATTGATTGATAAAACACCAAGAAGAAAGAAATAAAATGTACCAAGAAAATTAGTGTGTTAGTGTAGAATAGAAATTCTTGTTTGGAAAGAAAGTTAAAATAGATAGATAGATAGATAGATAGATAGAGAGAGAGAGAGAGAGAGAGAGAGAGAGAGACAGAGAGAAAGAGAGAGAGAGGGAAGGGTAAATGGGAGGGTTAGCAACAAAATTTAGATATTTGTCTATTTATTCTTATAAACAAACTTGTTTCTTCATAATTATTGACATTTTCTAAAATTTTCTGAAAGCATATATTGCTAGGTAAAACTTATTCAGAACGACAAATATATGCTTATTATTGAAATAGGTGAGGATGTATTTATGTGTGTGTGTGTAAGTGCATGTGTGCATGTGTATGTGTGTGTGTGTATGTATATATGTATACACACACACATATATGTAATCACACACAGGCACACATACATGCATGCAAAAGCTTAATATTTCTATGAAATTATTTATTATAAATAGACAAGTATATACCTTGGCTAAATTCAAATGACTTTCCAAATTCATAAGGCAAGTAGAAAGTGTAAATGTCATTTATTTAAATAATGGTCTATAAACACTAGTCAAAAGGAATGTCATTAATTGCATGTGGCTCTCAAAGGTATTATGTGCAGCTCCTGAAATAATTTTGTGTTTCAGTGCTATTTTTCCTAAAACGGTTTTAACATCCTGCCATCTAGATTTTTTTTCCAAGTAACAACTGAAAAATAAGAACTTAATAAAATCCTTCAATGAACAGAGATTAACCAGTATACATTTGTGAGTAAAATTATGTAGCAGTATTTATGTCTTATTTAATATGTGCTCTGGCTCTTCAAAACAATATGCCACTTGCTATAAAATGACTTGGCTACCCTTGGTATATAACCATCCTGCATCATTTTTCTGTCATTTATGAAAACATCTCCTATAATTTCAACAGGTATGTACAGGTAGGCCAAGCTGAATTGATTTTATGGTGAAAATTCCTTTTATGATTTAGTCAGATGGAAAAATGCAGTACAAGGATTCAAAAATTGGATGGAAAGAAGGGGAGGGAATTGTCCTCAGACTGGAAATCAGGCCCAAGTGCTTGCAATAAAGAAGACTTTGCTAAAGTCACTGACGGACTAGGTGTTAAACTAAATGAGGGTTATTTAATTAAGAATATGAACTTACTAATTGGCTTTTCTAAAGAATATAATTAAAACTGGAGCTACTGTAACAGTATAATGCAGAATGCAAAAATTTAGCAGCATAACATGGATGCATGTAGATAAAAGCATTGTAGCTGTGTTATATTATATTGAGAAGGGATTGCTAAGGACACCTAACAAACCTGGCAAGGGTGTATGTTCTGTTGTAGCACTGTAGATTTGAACTCAGGGCTCATGAACAGAAATCCAATATCATTTCCACTTGCCCATCGTCCTTTTACATCAGAGGTTCTTAGCAGGTGAGTATAGGAATCAAGGGCCAAGGCCAAGAGACTTGACTTCTAGTATTGTTACAAATATGACAAAATCCCAATGATTTTGTTTTCAGTTCTGTTCTTTGTTACTGGTATCTAAAATAAAAGTAAGCTTTTGAAGTGATACTGGCACCTAATAGGATTGCTAATAGTGATGATTTTGACAGTCTGGCAAAGGAGATGCAGAGATATATTGGAAAATCCTTTGTAATCTAGAATCATAAAGTAGTTAAGAACTTTTGTTCTACATGGCCATAATGCAGTGTTTGCAATTGGATGTAAAGCCATAAATCTTTTCACCAATTTTCTGATGCTGTATCAAGTTATCCTGCTGCAATTCTTAAACCTAAACAGGTATCATACCAAATACATTGCAGCTGGTAAGTAATTTTTTTAAAGATGAGGATAACATCTTTCTTAGTTATTAGATTTTATCATAATTATTTCTTAAATTTATGGTATATTGAATTTGAACTCATTTTGATTATTAATATCATTATTACTTGCAATGTGGCTGCTGTCAAATCATCACTCTGTTGTGATTATACATACAAGCAGAGTAACATAAATTACCAACGTTACCAAATTGATAGCCAAATTGATACTAATATGTATTCTATACAATAGATTTTGTTGAAGAAATAAAAGCTTGCAAATGTCTGAAATAATAAAACATTTGAAGAATTCTGCATAAAATGTATGTGAAGTTGGAAACTGGTTAGCAGCTGCCTTCACTTGTACCACTCTCATGTCAGTGCTATTTTTAGTCTATTTTTTAATTTTTTATACTTCTTGATAAATGTGATAGGAATTGAAAATATTAGTTTCCTTGTGTCCTTAATTCCATAGTTATTCCTAGTAATCACCTGACAGTATTCTTAAGATTTAGACTGAAATAAAAACGTTTATGAAAGTAATTTCAGATTTTATAAACCTTTAAAACAATTCAGAACAAGACATTAACTTTGTTTCCACTCAAAGTTTCCCTAGTAAATAATATTCTGATTGTCATCATGAAATTATTTTCAGAATTTGTTATTGTCTTCGGTATTTCTACAGAAAACTCTTAGAAGTTTTCTTAATTTTTGTTAAAAATATTTTCAGAACATTATTTCAGAGAATTATTTTCAGTAAATTATTTTAGAAAATTGTTTCAGCAACTATCTCCAGAATTTTGTTTCAGAAAGATTTTTTGATAATTATTTTGCTGGTTACTAGCAGAAAACAATTTTTGTTTTAAACATTGCAAATATTGAAGAAACTAAAGATGATTGATTTCCTTTAAAAGAAATACTTAATTTGTTATACATATATATATTTTTTACAGAGAAACAAACTTGTGAATAATTTATCATTGATAATAACTGAAGATGTTAGATTTAACTCGAAACTAAATTGGTATCAATTGAAGTTAGATGAACAAAATAAAGATGACAAGGAAGTTAGACAAAGGGAAATGTAATGAAAATAAGAAAGAGTAGAGTGAGGAAGAACAAAAGGAATTCAATAGAAGATAGAGGAAGTTTGTTTGATTTATTTTTTTATTTACATGAATATGTGTGTATATGTATATATGTGTGTGTATATATACAGGTGTGGATGTGTGTATGTATACACACACATACACATATTTGTATATAGTATTGAAAACTGCATTTTTAATAGTTTACTGTTGATTTATTTTAACAGATTTTACTTTTTCTTTGAACACTTCAATCTAAACAAACACTGTCCAATATCTTATGTATGTTTTGACTGATTTTTGATTTTTAAAACTTGTTCAAAGTGATATACTGTTGACACCATTATATTCTTGTATGTATATCACTCTTTCCCATCTGTGTGTACCAAGCATAATAGCAAGATTTGAAAATGAATGGAACACTGAGTAAATGTTATTAAAATTTGAACTGTTAAACAGTATATGTATATATACATTTTGCATATAATGAGAAGTGAGATCTGTCAGCAAACTGATAAAAATGCAGCATTGTTGCAATTTCAATACTATATCACTTTGTAGAACTGTTTCTTATTTAAATATTTTATATATATATATATACACACAATCATATATTTGTGTATGTTTGTAGGTTTTTCTCTGAGTAAATGTGTTTAGAAGAAATAATGATAGAAAATAGGTGAGAAAAAGAAGAGTGAAGAAATTTTTACCTAGTTTTCGATATTCAATGGAGTAACCAATATGATCATTTGTCGGTGCCATCCAAGAGATATTCATTGTTCTGGAGCCAACACCGGCAATATATACCCTTGGTTTGATAGGTTCTGTAGCAAGATAAGACTACAAACTTCACTTGGTTTGTTATAGAATTTGTCTAGACATCACCTGTTATTTTACGCATAACCAGAGAAGGGAGGGGGCAGGAATTATTGGATAATATTTCTTTTGTGTAATGAATAATTGCTGTTGTATGTATTTTTTTTTTCTCTCAATGAAACAGTTCATTGGTAGCTGCTAAATCTAAGTGCAAAATATACTGGATAACAAACATTTTCTCATTTGAAATGAAAATAATTTGAGAGCAAAATACATTTTTTCAATTGAGAAAAGAAAGCTGTGAGGTGCCTGTAATGTAAATAGTTGCACATTTTACCAGTAAATGAGTGGTTCAAGTCTCACTTGTGGATTCATTATTTTTTCCACTCGGTTTGTTGTTTAGAAGTGTATAATATGTAATATTGTCACATACACTCATGCATTCTTTCTTTGCTTTTCTCTTTCTCTCTTATAAAGTCATGAAGATGCAAATTGATGTTTAGACATTCACTTGCTTCTATATACACACAATAACTGCTACTTCGTAGGATTCATTTATTATTTAACTTCTTATACATGCCTTATATGATATACTCATTGTTTATAACATAAAAGGTAGGAGAAACCTTTTGTTGTACATATATTTACAAGCATAGACATATAGCAGCATACACACAGACTTGTGTATAATTTCAAAATGATGACTGTACAAAATCTTTATTACAAAGGTTGCTGTGGTTTGAGTTAGATGATCAATTGTACTTTTAATCCTAAAACTCACATTATATCATAAAGTACCCATGTTATCATTGATTTGTTTGGTAAGTCAGGATATGCATGCATTACTTGCGGGACAAACAATGCCTTAACATATGCAATACTATCAACACACACACACTCACACACATGCATATATTTAAATATATATATGTATATATACATATTCCTTTTGAGCGTTGGGCCTCATGGAGGCTAAGTGGTTGAGTTCCCTTCAAGCATTGGGCCTCATGGAAGCAAAGTGGCTGAGTTCCTTTGGAGTGTTGGGCCTCACAAAAGTAATGATGTTGGCATTATGTCATGCTTGAGAAGAAGACCCATCAAGCCAAGCAAAATCGCAATTGTGGCAGATACTGGTGTCACGCAAATAGCACCCATGCCAGTGGCATGTGAAAGTGCCCATTACACTCTCAGAGCAGTTCGTGTTAGGAAGAGCATCCAGCCAAATCAGACTGGAGTCTGGTGCAGCCTTTCAACATGTCAGCCCCGGTCAAACCATCCAACCCATGCCAGCATGGACAATGGACGTTAAATGATGATGACGATGATGATGATATATGTATACATACATATATATACATATATACGTATCTTCAGCAGATCATAAATCCAAAAGAGAATACTCTAAGTTATAGAGCAGTAGAATATATAAATAAAGACAGATATGGCTGGCCTATGAGGTTTCTCATCCATAAAGCGCTTGGCTTTAGGGTCTGAAAAAACACAGTAAAGCTAAGAACTTTATGGATGTGAAACTCAGGGTAACCCCATAGACTGGCCATATCTATCTTTATATATATATATATATATATATATATATCTCATCATCATCATCGTTTAACGTTTGTTTTCCATGCTGGCATGGATTGGATGGTTAGACAGAGGTCTGGAAAGCCAGCAGCTGCATCAGGCTCCAATCTGGTCTGACAGTGTTTCTACAGCTGGATGCCCTTCCTAACATCAACCACTCTGAGAGTGTAGTGGGTGCTTTTTATGTGCCACTAGCACAGGAGCCAGTCAGGTGGCCCTGGCATCAGTGACGTTCGGTTGGTGCTTTTTACGTGCTACCAGCACGGGAGCCAGTTAGGTGGACCTGGCATGTATATATATATATATATATATATATGCATACACACACATACAAACACTCTCTCTCTGTGTCTCTCTCTCACACACACACATATAATTTCCATATATCTATATTGCAGTGTAAACCTTTATAGCACGAGGTAGAGTGACACAATATTAAATATTAATAGAGATAAGTCTTTCATGAAGTTTTGACAGCACTCATGTTCTTTTAAATAATATAATTTTGAAAATAAAATGAGAAAATTTATATTATTACAGAAATTGAGAATAAACCAGAGAATAAATTAGAATATATTCAAAATTTTATATTATAAGAAAATAGGAAAAACTATATATTTAGAATTGAAATAGTTATCATTTTTAGGCCATCAGTATACTAGTATTTCTTAAAGTAGACATGGACAATAAACAATTACAAATTTTACAAACGATAAGCTTCACAATCTCTGTGACTGTGCATGGTGACCACAAATTTATAACATAACCAAAATAGAATTCCAATGACTAGGCTTCCTTTTCAGGTCCAGAAACTACTTCAGTTTTGAATAGTTTCTGACCCTCTAAGGCATAAGTGCAAACTGTACTGTTTCCATACATGGGATGAAACAGCTGTTTCCTCTCTCTCTCTCTCTCTCTCTCTCTCTCTCTCCCCTTCCTCTTTCCCTTTTTCTTCTAAAAACATTCAAGATACATAAAAAGATAAACAAAACACCCCTCCAAAATGAAAATCGTCCACCAAATTAGCCAACTTCTACCTACTGATACATTACAATTTCCAAAGTACTTGCTGCCTTTCTGTATTTTGTACTGTATTGCTCCTCTGAACCAACTAACTATAAACTACCCCTGTCCTGTTCCACTCAAAAAATCCTGCCTCAATTCTTCTCCTCTAAGCCATATTAGCATGAAGACAAACAGGTGCTAAAACAAAACAAACAAATGAATGATATACATTAAGGGCTTATGTGCTGTTTCTATCGATTAAATTCACTCACAAACTATTGGTTGGCCTTGGGGTATAGTAGAAGGCACTTGCATAAGATGCTGTGCAGTGGGAGTGAACCTGAAACCATATGGTTGCAAAGCAAACTTCTTAACCGAATGGCTATACCTGTACTGACTATAGTTTCTCAACACTAAAAGAAATATTTCTAAGTATTTGTAGAATTTTCCTTTAAGAATATGTTATCTGAATATTTCTTTCTAAGTATGTGAGAAAAACTAGATATATCAATTTATTTAGGTGTGTGTATGCATGTGTGTGTTGTGGATGTTTCTGTTTATTCATATTTGTGTATATGTTGGTGTATATTCACTTTTATTTATATTTATGTTGTATATTTATGTCTATAAGTCAGTTCATCCATGTGTGTGTATTTATATATCTATCTATGAATGCATATCAGCAATTAGGCAAGGTTTTGTATGCTAATGCATGTATGGATAGTTGTATGTATATAAAAAGATGTGTGCCTGGGTGTGCACATGCACCCAAACAGTTGTGTGTAAATGTGTAATTCAGTGTTTATGTTCAGTGTTATGTTCAGTATACGATGGAAGAGTCTATCTTTGTGTCACTAAAAGTTCAATTGTGATCCAGGTACAAATTGTTTAACATCTTATCATCTCTTTGTTTTACCTCTAAATAGGTGTATATATATATATATATATATATATATATATATATATATATATATATATATATATATATATACAACCATAACTGTCAACAATATTCACTCACACCTGTGTATATATATATATATATATATATATATATATATATATATATATATATATATATATATATATACATATATATATACATACATGTCTTTGTCAGTATATTATATAAATATAAAATAATATTGGATACATACATATATGTTCGTATTCATATGTCCCTTCCTCTCCTTCTCTTTGCACACACACACACACACACACACATCCATGTAGGTGCATAATGTTAACAAACACTTAGTAAAAATAATAGAGTATATACATATTTTGAAATTTATGCTCATACACACATGATAGTTTGTTTGTATGCAAGCATGCACACATGTACACAGTTGTGCAAACATACAAGAGTACATGCTAACACACACACACAGATTTCCTCAAAACTATATGCTAAAACACACACATACATACACACTCATGTAAATTACTCAAGTTAGAATGCTTACAGGCTTACAATGTGAGCATATAAATACATTACTGTTATACACACATATATATATACACATAACACACATGTAATTACTTCAATTCATTCTCTCCTCCCAAACTATCAGCTTTTGGCAGAAAATTACTGCCAACATGTGTTTTAAGTGGAACATCTAAACTAACCATCTCTCTGATAAATACCTACTCTAATGAAGACAACTGTCTTGAAATCGTGACAAATCTAGCAGGAATTTCTGAAATATTGCAGAAAGTAACAATATTGGATGAAAAATATTATCTTTTGTTATTGTTGATGTTGTTGTTGTGGTTTGCTGTTTTATTATTAACATGTTATTTTATTTCTTGGTGTTCAAATTGTGATAAAAATCTAAGTGAGATATTATTGTGAAACATCGCTTAGAGTAAAAGTAGTTTGTGAAAATATTGTGTGTTTATCATTAGCGAACACTGTAAAGGAAAGACACACGCTTACATTTATGACTTGTAGATGAGCAATTGCTTGAGTAGTATGCTTTTCCCAGCTTTCAAACTCATCTTTTAATGTTATCATTTTGTACTTTTGTTTTCGTTCACTCAGTCATTCAATGTCTACTTTTCCATGTTATCATGGGTTGGACAGGAATTGCTTTTGAGGCAAAATTATAAAGCTGGGTTCTATTTCTTGACACCACTCAAATGGTAACAAAATATTAACATTCTCTCTCTCTCTCTCTCTCTCACACACACACACACACACACACACACACACACACACACACACACACATGCACATACACATATTATTCATTATATATAAAAACTTTGACTAAGTTTCAATTCAAATTTTATTTGTATCACAACTATCGATTACAAATTTTATTTGTAACCTATAGTTGTGGAGTAGTGCATTGGAGCTCCTTGTTAAAGGTAACTATTCTAAACTATGTGTTGAACTAAGACCAAAGAATATGTTTATACATTGAGATAGGTAACAACTTACCTGATGGCAAAGAATTAACCAAGAAATGTACAAGACTTTAATTGTCTAAAGAACCAAAATTATTGAAGCGCTAAGTTTAGTCTGCACTTCACTTTCACTTCTCTTGTGCCTCTAATTCTCTTGATTTTGTCCTTACAACTTACTCCACATCTACTTTCACCAAGAGATTTTAAAGCTGAATATCTATAGATAGCTATCTTTGCTAAGTGTGGTGTATGTGTGAAATTTCAATTGGTAAAAGGTAAGGTAGTTTATGAAACAGAAAGATGTTATGAAGCAGCCTTTTGCAAAAGAATAAGAAAGAAATAGAAGCTGATACCTTAAAGAAAGTCTCAAACAGTATATCTGTTGTTTTGGTAATTTTTGTTGTTGTTTTGTATCCATAAATATATATATATATATATATATATATATATATATACTAGCTGGTGTACCTGGTAATTCCCAGGGGTAAAAATGTTCTATTGAAATGCCTTGTTACTCTGATATAAAAAAGCAATTTCATTATAACTGCCACAAAAGGTATATTTTCTGTCATGAGAACATACAAAAAACTGTCAGCTGGAGGAGGAGGGAGAGATTGTTGGAGGTTGGAAAGAAAGATTGCTGGAGGTTGGTGAGAGAGTTTGTTGGAGGTTGGTGAGAGAGGTTGTTGGAGATTAGAGAGAGGCAAAGACATTATTTTGCTTAGCAAAGGCATCTGGGAAATGTATAACTGCTGTCATTCACAGAAAAAAACTGTTGTTTTACCTTGAGAAAAGCACTGTTGAAGTGTTAAGGGAAATTTGGCAATCGAGGATCGAATCCATGCTATGCCTGCATGAAGCCACAACAAATACGTTGTGGAATAAAAATTTATCTACTGTCATGGAAAAAGTGTAACTGTAAAAATGCAGAATTATTGGAGTAATGGGCATTCAAAAAAGTATGGATGTACACAAATGTATGAATGAAGTCTTTAATGTTTAAGGTTCAAATTAAGGAAGTGCAATAATAACGTTTAGCAGGTCAAAACTGTGAGTAGCTATAATAAAAGTCCCTTCCAGGGGCCATATCGATTTTTTCAACAATCTGAATATGTCACGATGTTTGCAGACATGAGTTCTACTCATTTGTCAAGTTTCATCAAAATCAGTAAAATGATGCAGGAGAAGTTAGCTAACAACGCCACAAACAAACACACACCGATTTTCTACATATGTAGTAGATATATATATTTTCATGGGCAAAATAATATTTTAAAGTTATGTTTTAGTTAGGGCTGGATGTTTTTCTGTTTCCTAACTGTGATGCAAGAGTGGAGCCTGTTGATTTGATCAGTTAGGCAAACTGGAACAGGCAGTGTTAAATGCTTTCTTCATGGAGGTTAAACACTAACATTAGTAAGATCTGTCTATGATCAGTAGTCCAGGACATTAATTTCACAGCCACTGTGCCTTACAACTGAATTGAATAATGTAATAGATATGAATATAACAAATAACATCAACTGCATCATTTAGTTGGGAAAACTTTCACACATCATGGGCACTGTCCCTCTTTTTATTTCTAACTTATATATATGTATAAATAATGTTGTCTGATTCATCTCTTTTAGGTTATGCCATGGTTGGAATTTCATTTTGATATGATTTATAAAGTCAAAAATAAATTATGTATATTTTAGAGAAGTGAAAATGTTAATTGGTTGTTGTCAAAGGGTGTGTTTAATGAACCCATAACTCTAAAAGTTTGTATAAATCTATAGGATGCCATTTTCCTGTGAGGGAAAATGTTTTATATACATTCATAGTCTAGATGTGAACAGGTTTTTCATGAATTTCACCAGATTCACACAACACATTTTCTTAGCTTTATCAGTGTGTTATTCGAGAGAATACTGTAGCAGCAAATTAATTAGCACCAGCTACACTTCAGGAGAACTAACAAGATTAAAGGGCTGGTACAACAATACAGTGCAACAGGCCAAGAGTCTGACACCTTATCACAGCTAGGAGAAGGCAAGGAGTAATTTAAACTTTGGCAGTCTCATGAGGGTCTTTTGTTTTCATTGGGCAGTTGGCCATAGCATATGAATGCTCTGGCTACTAATGAAATATTTTTATTCAAATTTTGTCTATAATAGTTTCTTTGAATTTTTTCTTTTGCTTTTCCTTATCTTTATTGCCATTTTTATTTGTAACAGTAATAAATTGGTTTCATTAAACATTCAGAATTAGTCATGTAAAATAGTTATTTTTGTTATTCCAATAATTCCGTGGAATTATTTCAATAAAAGTCTGCAAACTTAATAGAAAAGAAATGCAGCATTCCAGAAGCTAAGGTTATTAGAATTCGAAATAATTATAGCTGAGATATAACAGATCAATCAATCAATCAATAAATCATAATGATAATATTATTAATAATAACAATACATATTCATATACAATCACACACACATTCACAACAATGACTAACTAATTTACCTCATGCAAGCAGAATAACTGCAGCCAAACATCAAATGTTCATAGTTTCTGCTTATAAATCAGCGAGTGAAATTTATTGACTTCAAGTGAGGGAGAAAATGGGGTATAGGGACACTCATGGCTTCCCCAATGAAGTATTAACAAATCAGTTCCAAGTTATGATAAGTTGAAGCCAGTCACAGGAGAACTCATTGAAAAGGTCACAGTTGTGTTCTGAAAGACTTTGACAAATCAATTAATTGATTAATTTATTTTACTTTTTGTTAACTGAACTCACTGATACCCTTCCTGAGTGGCATTACTTTATGCATATACACATACATCATTCACACTGAGTAAAAGAAGTTGTATTGAATTGTTATTTCTGTCTGGCCTTTCAATTACTTCTTCATACACAAAAAGTTTCACATGAGTCTTTCTTAGACTGTTTGTTATGAACCACAGCAATTATTTGATATAATATTCTTTATTTTTATGTATTTGCTATCGATAATTATTTCTTTCCATTTCACTAATAACAAGTCTGGTGTTGATTACAACGTAGAATAAAATTACAAAAAAAGCATAACAAATAGAAGCAACAAAACCCCACCGAAATGAAAATCTCAAACAATAAAGACTGAATCAAAGAAATATGTAAAAGTTCAATAAACTACTGAAAGACACAAATATCTACATAGAAATACACATTTAATGCATTCATTAATACACACACACGCACGTGTACACACATGCACACACACACATATACACACATACATATGCACACACACATACTCATACATATACATGCAGGTGCACACACACTCATACACACATGTAGGTGCACACACACTCATACATAGTACACACATTTATAATCAGACACACTAATATGCATACCTATAGTCTTGCTATTTATTTCTGCTTGGGTAAACCATTAATATTAATACCATCACATTTACAACCCTCCTTATAGCTACACTTAAATTCATGGCTATTTTTAATTAAATATCTGTTTGCATCTTGTCAGAATGGATGGTGGTATGAAAAGGAAGAATGAGTGATTAGATATCTAGAGAAAATATTAAATGTCAACCAAATTTTATGACATATGATTGATAATTTAATTAGAGAATTTCTTTGCACTTAATATAGAAGACACTGAGGAGGATATGTTTCTATTCAGTTATTTCCAGATACGTTAAGATTTCAATAATGACTGCCTCATTAATTCTCATGATTTCAATTGTTCCAACTGGTTAAAGTGAGATATTTCATAAGTAATGGCTATATTTACTTTACATTTATATTTATAAAAACAAAAGGTAATAAACATTAAAAATTTAATCAAGAGTACATTTTTCTCATTATTTTCATCTCCTATGATCATCTGTCACTAGTTTAAGACTTATTGTTCTCATGTTTAAAATTGCTAATGGTTCCTGAAGAAGACAGATGCTTATTTGCTAAAAGACACACTCATATGTTAACATGGGAAGTTAAGCACACATACATACATGTATAAATTTCCATGTTATATACATACACACATACACATACACACATATAAGCAACATTTACCATTTTCAAGACATAATTATGAAAATCACTATTATCTCAACATTTTATACTAAAATGTGAGCTTGCATACACACTGACAAACTGTATATCTTTAGGGCCAGAAACTACTTCTACTCTGAACAGTTTCTGACATTCTACAAGGTGCAAGTGCACTTCACACATAAGTACTACATGTCTGGGACAGAGCAGCTGCTACACACACACACATGCACACACACATGCACACACACATGCACACACACGCACACACACACACACACACACACACACACATGCACACATATCCCAAAAAGACCATCTGACTGATTGGCAAACTTTCATTCACCAATACATTATAATCACTCACAACCTATCTCTTCTACTACCACCACTATTGTTCTTGCTACTCTGAACTAGCTAATTATACACCCCCACGCAATTTATCCACTTTCCTTCTCATCATCCTTGCTCTTTATGCTCCCTCACTGTAAACTTGTACTAAAGCCTGTGTCAAAATTCTCATCTCAAGAACTGTAACCATCTGGAAATCCTTCCCTGTCTACATTTTCCCTAGAGGCATCAGTCTGCTGAAGTTCAGATTGAATATCAATTAAGGTAAAATCCAGAATTCAAGGAAACTGGTGTGGATCAACTTTAGCAACATGAAATCTTAAAGGAGAGCTTATAGAATGTTGAATAATTCAACTGTCTTACGGAGTAGAAAATGTAATGTTTTAGGTTTTTGCTCTTCACCAGAGTATTGCTGAAAGGTAATAGCCCAGGATGTTAGCTTTTCTACTCCACATGACAACTTTGTTTGACATGTCACAAACTCTCCTTTTATTGAATATCAACTACATCAACCACTTAGTGAATGCATGTGACCTAGTAGATTGGTGTTTGACTCACAATCACAAGGTCATGAGTTCAATTCCTTGATTGGCTGGTTGGTGTGTTGTGTACTTGAGCAAAGCTTTTATTTCATGTTGCTCCAGTCCACCCAGCTGTACTCAGTACCAGCCAGGGTGTTGCCACTGCTCTCTTTCTTCCTTCACCTGTCACATCCTTGATATGTCACTGGTTGAAGGGCTGAGAGATGTGTATATCTGCTCAGGACTATATAGTTACCTAAAAAAAAATTGGCAAAAGCATAGTACATCTTAGCAAAAGAAAATTGCACATGAGAGATGGATGTACTGTGTATGTATACCATCAGTTTATGAGGGCTTGCAATAGTGATGGACACTACTCTTTCTCTTTGAACTATTTCCACTCTGCACCACTTCAATTGTCACCTTACTATTACACAACAACAAGAGAAATTTTGCTTAGTGACTTGATTTCTATAGCCAAATCTCTTGTCAACAAACTCGCTGCTGTCATTAACAGAGGGATCACATACTTTAAGTGAATATTTTTCAATAAGATCGCAAGTCTAAAAAGACGATGATGATGATGGATAATAATACAGATTTAATAGAATGTTTGAGTAGCCACCTCTGTGTTCTGTTGATTAAGAGTACTCAAAAATATCAAACAAAAGCCAAGCTAGCTCTATGAGTTTGCTTCAAGCGCTCATTATTATGACTTTTGTGAACAATGCTAGAATATCACCACTTAGTCCTACACTTTAATAATGGAAATAACTCATCATTTGATGTTTCATTTGGTGCAGATTTCATTTTGTTCATCTGTTCTTGTGATGCTTAGTTTATGTGATTTCAGATGAATTATTCGGCATGTTTTATAATTTAGAAAGTCATTGCATCTTCCATGGGATAGGATTCTCAAATCTGCACAGTTCAGTATAAAGTTTTAGGGCTGATGTTAGTCTACCTCTAGCTGGTTTTGATTTGTCTTAGTTGGTATCTGTCTTAGTCTTCTTTTATAGCTGTTACTACTACTACTACTACTACTACTACTACTACTACTACTACTACTACCTTCACCACATCTCCTCCTCCTCCTCTCTCTGAAGTAATGAGGGTGACAAAGAAATGCTACACAGCCATATACCTACAAATATCAATATATTTAAACAAAGTCTGTCTAGAGTTAAAAGGTGCATTAGACCAGCAGTGCTTATCCTGGTTTCTATGGCCCTTGGGAGTGTAAGACATTCTACTGAACAGAATGTATCAGTCTGTAACAGAATTAACCCTCTCTCTTTCCCTCTGGCTACTGCTTTTGCTCATTTTCATCTGAGTGGACTGAAGCAAAATGAATGAAGTGCCTTGTTCAGAGAACCAACACGCAGCCCAGTCCAGTAATTGAACCCACAACCTCATGGTCATTAGTCCAACATCCTAATCGCTAGTCCACACACACACACACACACACACACACACACACACACACATGTACTACCTCATCATGGCTATTGTCAAAAGGCTGAAATGAATATAGCAATATACACTAAAATATATAAAACTACTTGATGGCTGCATTTGCGTGTGCCATACTAGAAAACTGTTCAATTACATTGCTCGATACACACACACACACACACACACACACACACACACACACACACACACACTCTCTCTCTCTCTCTCTCTCTCTCTCTCTCTCTCTCTCTCTCTCTCCCTCCCTCTTTATTCAACAACAATAAAAGTGAGTAAACAAATAAATATATGCATATTAGACTGAATCAATATGCAGAAAGAAGATAGTTGAAAACAGTTTGGATGGATTCCATATTCATTTCTGAGTTAAATCAAGGAAAGAATGAAATTAAATATAGAGATATTTCTTGAGGAAATGTCTTTATGAAGGGATTTTCTTGTCATTCCCATTTTTACATTACCACTTTGAATCTTTAGAGAGTTCTTTTTGAAATAATTTACTCAGATTTGATTTGTAGAATAGAGACAGACGTATTCAAACAATGGTCTTTGCTAGATTGATTTGGTCTCCATTTCCACTGATATGTTTTTTTAACTTCGCTGATCAATAATAGAAATGGCACAACTTAGAAGTCAGTAATTTTAACTAATAATCCACAATTATTTCAGCAAGACAACTCATTTTGTAAAAAGACAAGCTACTGCTACACTAAATTTTCCCTGATTTTTACTTTCTTTTTTTTTTTCTTCTTATTGCATTAATTTTCCTCTGGTAGCATGCAACAGATGGATTTTGTTAATTTGAACATTTGCATTTTGTTGGAGCATTTTTTGTTTCTACTGTTCAGTTCTCTTCCTCCATTACAGGTGTAATATGGCCAAACGGTTAAGAAATTCAGTTTGTAGCAATGAGGTCCTGGATTCAACTTCACTGTGTAGAATTTTGTGAAGAATGTCACTTTCTATATCCTCAGGTTGACCCATATATTATGTTGTGAGCGAAACTGGATCAATGGAAACTATACACAAGTCTGCTGGATGGATTGTACTTGTTATTCAAAAGAAACATTTTCATTACATAGTGTGTCATGCTGATTCTGCTTGAGAATTATGTTAAGGGTACAAATGTGAATGGAATACATAACCAATCACACATTATTTCAGGAGCAAGTAATTCAGATGATCAAACAACTGAATTTTCATTATTGAATGACATGCAAACTACTTAACCATGAAGTAGGAGTAAAACCTGCTCTCATTTCAGCAAGCTAAAAGAAGCAGACTGAGTTTGTTTTGTTGAGGAGTGGCACAATAATAAATACCTGTAATAATATTTGAATTTGTCACAAAATTAAAAGTCATGAATAATGAAAGAGTAGATGATATTTAGATCTGTATTTCATTAGCTATTCTTATCTTACGTAGGTATAGTTGTTTACAATCGGCTGAAGTCATCATATTGAGAAGTCTTAGTCACTTGAGCAAGAGAAGACTTCTGGAATGAATAGTCAATAGAAGAATTACATGATCAGTATTCTAGCTATGATCAACATACCATTATTGTGAGTGTAGTGTCCAGGTTTGAGCATATAGACTTTGTTTTTATAGAAATAGCTTTGGATGTTACATCAGTAGATTCAAGTAACCCAAACATCTCATGTAATACTTTGCTACCTTTGAGGTTTTCTGCTGATTCAACTATCTGAAGTTAATATATAATGATTATGTTTGTGATGGTTGCCTCTCTAAGGAACTGTCACAAGTCGATGTACTTCGAATGAAGTGGATATAACTTTGACGATTCAGGGTTTGTGCAATAATTAAAAATAGCCATTAGAATTAAAACTGCTGGTGCTAGTTTGAGTTGAGTAGGCATAATCCAATTCAAAGGATGTATATATAAAATCTTTGGCATTCTTTGAAAAGAACAAAAGTCTAACATTTTGGGCAGTAGAATTACATTGGAGAAATTATCAGCCCCTTTCATTCATCAATTATCATTTTGGTATAAAATAACTGAATACAGTAATAGGGAAGGAGTAGATAAAATACATTTCGCTAATATGTTCAGCAATTTTATACACAAGCACAAGAATTTGAGCCCTCAAGTGGGATGGTTTCTGCTAGCAAGCATGGAAACAGTAAAAGCAAAAAAAAGTTAAGAAATGTTAGTTTGCCATGAGAAGTGGAAATATCAAATGAATCTTTCATTGCGGAATGCCAGGAGAGAAAAATTATTTTCCAAAATAATATATACAGGATACAAGTTATAAATTGTTTCTACAATGAAGAGATTCATTGAAATGTTAGTTATTTACTCTCCTCATGGCAAACTTATGCTTTTTGCATAATTTCAACCTCATTCTTTCATTATAGGTTGTAGTTTATAACAGAGAAATGATCAAGTATTTGGGAACATAAATATCGTTTTTGTTAAAACAAAAAAAAAAAAGAAAGAAAAAAAAGTAACTTTGATATTCACGAAATTGCTATCACGGTATCATATATCAAATAAGGTTATTTACCAAACCATATTACACTGCTAATTTGTAGGAAACAGAAAAATATATTTCCAATAAAACAAATTTGGTTGCATTATTTTTTCAAAGATCAGAATATATATCTATATAGTTATGATTGTCTTTACTCATCTTTTACAAAAAGAGATTATTATCTGAAATCGTGTATACAGGATATAAATCCTATATTATATTTTTGCTTGGTTGCATGCAAAAGTTAACATACTCTTCGTGTTGGTATATTATGCAAACAAACAGTGTAGTTTCCCTCTTGCACCTTCAAGATTTCATGTGTGTGTGTGTGTGTGTGTGTGTGTGTGTGTGTATAAAATCCTTAAGTGTATCAGACATAATAATAGACTTAATCAAATTACCTGTAGTTTTGAGTATATACATGTAATGTATACTTTCAGTCATATACATACATACATATATGAGCACGTCAAAATATGTAACTATATGCATAAGAATACATACATAAACCATAATAATCTGCACATACATACATGGTGGTTGTCTACTCCTTACGGAGTTTGACCACCTCCTGCACCTACACCTTAGTCCTTTCATGGCGTCTGATGTGGCTTTTTAAACTAGACAATGTTTTGAAAAAACACCCACACAGATTGCACCTCTGATTTGTACAACCAATACCTGCAGGTAAGTTCTGCTCGTTGTGGATCCTAACATGTCTTTTAAGACCCCCATTGGATTTGCAAGCCCTTTGGCACACACCACATTCAAACATGTGCACAGACATATAATCAAAATAGCTGGTTGAAGTTTGTTTTCCATGGGTTCGCAGGTGAGATTTGAGGCCAGCCAAAAACAGACATGGTCTGTCACAGACTCTGCACACAAAAAGGTCACATACATACATACATAAATACATACATACATACATACATACATACAAACAAACAAACAAAAATACCCTGTTGTTGATGTTGAAATTCCAATGAAGGAACCCTGGACCTAGGTTAGAAACCAGTTCTTTTTCTATTGGCAAGAAATCTTGAAATAAACTGAATAATGACATACAAACATACATACATAAATACATACATACGTACATACATACATACATACATACATACATGATTTGATTATAGTCCCAAATAACATGTAGGCTAGATTTGGAAAAAACAGATACAGTTTATTTACTCATAAAAGCTATTAGAATTTTAAAATTGTTGAAATTCATGAATTCTTCAAGTGGTTGACATTATGAAGATCTCTTATTATTGTTTTATAGTTTTTAATTATTATATTATCATTAATCATTATTATTATTATTATTATTATTATTATTATTAATATTGTCATTATTATTATCATCACCATCATCAACAATAATAATTTATTTTAATCATGTTTATGCCAATATAAGAAATCATTTTCTATACTTTAAGCTATACACTGCATTACAGTGATAAAATCTTGGTTAAGTTTCATCTATATTCCATCTTTGAAGCCAAATTGGTAAACAGTATATTTTAATTGTATTTGGAAAATACATGAATATCATAACTATAAATTTTTGGTTCCCTGCAATCTTGGTATTATTAATTAGGAATTAAAATTTTAGATGACGAAATGAGCTTCTCTGGTATGATTCCTGTAAATAGTTTGATATTTTGAAATTTTTCATTGTTTGAAGACAAAATATCATTACGATAGTTGAGGTTATGTCATATGAAAGAATAAAATCACTCTATAGTTTATTTTATAACTAAAGAAAAAAAAAAAAAAATCCATGCTCTACGATAGCAAAAACAGACTTCTCTACTATATGGGTTCATAACATTATGGTTGAATTTTTTCTTGTTTTAATAGCACCAATAGAAATATTTTGATTATTAGTATGTAACTAAGTTTGCATGTAAGAAATAGCATTGAAACAGAAAAATATTGCTTTTATGAATGTTTTAATATCTGAAAAAGAAGAAAGTTAAATCTTGGGTCATAGCAAGTCAGAGGCGAAGCAAGCCAGAATGGAAGAAACTTGTAATAACGACAACAACAACAACAACAACAATGATAATAATAATAATAACAATAATAATAATAATAATAATAATAATAATAACAATAATAGTAATGATAATAATAATAATTATAATAATAATAATAATAATAATAATAATCATAATAATAATGATAATAATGATAAAAGAAAAGCAAAGGGAAAATTTTAGCACGGAAGCATAAGTATATCTAAGCATTAAAAAAATATATAAGACATTCTGACTACTGTTTAGAAAGAAGCATTGGAAATGGCTTGTCTTCAGAAAATAGTTATGATGATGATAAAATCTAAATACAAATCATATATATTGGAAACTAGCACAATTCTTCCTTCATAAAAGATTAAAAGGTTGCTGCTAAGATTAAGGTGTGTTGGTGTTGGGCGGGTGAGTTAGAAATTTTTTTTCTTTTTACTTTAATAATGTTCTTCAGATTTTTGTTTCACATTTTTGTTCAATTTTTAAATTTTTTGTTATTATTTTTTTGCTGTTTGAAATGTAATTTCTGTTATTTCCGGACTGATTTTCAGCAGTTGGGGGTTAAGTAAAGTGGTCTAACACCATGCACTTAGCAGGGAAGAAGAAAAATGGAAGTAGTGTAATTGCAAAAAGAAACAGCTAACGATTGACATGACAGTTCTATAAAAAATAAAAAAAAAACAACAAAAAAAAGTGGACAGGCTATATTGATAAAAAAATAACTATATAAATAAAAGATAGTGATGGAATGTTGGCACCAAATGACAAAAGAAAAAGTTGTCAAGATTTAATAGGTTATATCTATCAGAAATGAGGTAACTTTTTTCTTTTATATTGGATAAAATACTTTTATTGGAATTAATGATGCCATTCCTATTTCACAAATGTTGGGGTTTTAGCAATGGGTTAAATATCTTCTTTTTATTTTGAAATTTCCTTCAAAACCGGTTTCAGCAATATGGGAATTCTCAAATTTACTACAACTTAACCCATCACAAAACATAGCAATGAAGATTGGATGGAAATACATATGTGTGTGTGTGTGTGTGTGTGTGTGTGTGTGTGTGTGTGTGTGTGTGTGTGTGTGTGTATGTGTGTGTGCACATGTGTACATAAGCTCCAGAAATTAAGGAAACTGAATACACACATACCACATGTACATTCACTACATAAACACTCACACATACATGCTGTACATTCAGTCATTGAGTGGATAAGATCCAATCTGATAGTATTTAGCTGTGTGATTGTATCCTATTGCATGCATTGTGTCTTTAATTCTATTTGCTCTACAATGAAGCTAATTCCAGATCTAATACATTGTTTTCCTCAGGGACACATTCCTCTGGTATTTGTCAAAAGGAAAGGTTATTTTTTTTCAATTCCCTGTCACACAAAATCTCCAAAGTAGTATCTCCTTAGATTTTATGTACAAGGTTCATTCCATTATTCTATTTTCTAATTAAAATGAGGGGGCTTGTTTGTACATACGTACATACATACATACATACATGTATATATGTGTAATCTGTAAAGTAGTTAATGTTAGATGAGGTCATACAGCTGTAGAAGCCAAGTTGACCTATCTAAGAGGATTAGCAATTCCAAATCAGAACTGACTTGGTCTGTCATGACCCATCCAACCCAAGTCAGCATGGAAAGTAGATGTAAAATGATGATGATGATCTATCTATCTATCTATCTATCTATCTATCTATCTATCTATCTATCTATCTATCTATATATATATGTAAATATACATACACATACACACAGAGCTCAAAGCTGTGAAGGCATGTGGCTTAGTGGTTAAGGTGTTGAGCTCATTAAAAGCTTATGGGTTCAGGCAGCACATTATGTTCTTGAGCAAGACACAATTTCCCGGTGTTCCAGCTTACTCAGCAGAAAATGAGTGCTGGTGCACTTTGCTCTCCTTGCAGGTGTCATACCTTTGATTTGTACCGGGTCAAGGGTGGGAGGGCCATGAAAGTGTCCATATTTGTTCATCACTACATGACCTTGTTAAACAATTTGTGAAAGCATAGTACATGCTACCAAGTCATACTTGTTTATGAGTGATACATACATACGTGCATACACACACACACACAAATATATATATATATATATATATATATATATATATATATATATCTATGGAGAGAAAAAGAGGGACAGACAGATGGAGGCCAGTAGATGTGTGTTGTGTAGAAAGATAATTCACTCAGTGTGAATAAGTGTGTGCTAGAATTAGTGGAGTAGGTATATTGTTGGAATAGACAGATAAATAGATATATAAAGAAATTGTGGTAGTCAGAATAGTCACAGGCAACATGATAGTAACAGTGTACTCTATATGTATCTCTCTCACTGTTAGATAAGAAAAAGTATCATTCCGAGTATTAAAACAGTCTTGCAGACTACCTCATTAACAAAGAAAAACGATCTCATTATAATGGATAGTGACTTTATAGGACATATTGGGCAACATCAAGATGGTTATTCTGATGCAGCATAGAGGCTATGGTTATGATATATGCAATATGGCCAAACTATTTTCGATATTATATATACTATATGTACATATGTACATATTTGTGTGTGTGTGTGTATATATATATATATATATATATATATATATATATATATATATATATATATATATATATACATACACATATACATATTATAGGTAAATATCTATTGTTTAATGTTGTAACTAATTATCACACACACATACATGTGAAGCTCTATACAATTTTACTACATTTTTATGTATTGAGTACTCCGTTTGTTTTGTTTGAAGAGGTATACATTCACATGTGTGCATGTGTGTATTTATACAAAAATTCTAGTGCATATGTACTCTCTAACTGTTATGTGGATCTTATTTAAATAAAGGTATTAGTAATTGCCCATACAAAAAAAAAATCTAAGTTTTTAGCACTATTTTTCATTTACTAGAACCGAATTCTGTAGGATGACGAAAACAACTTTTACAAATCTCTGGATTGTGCAATGAAATTCTGGCATGAAGCAATTTTCTGGTGTAGAATGTTTTCCATTACTTTTCTACAAATGTATATCTTCTGAATCTCTCCAATTTTCTCTTTATTTCATTATGTCTATTCCTTTTTTCTAGGAAGAAAGACTAGATAAATTGTAAGAATTTATTTAAAAGAAGCATTCTGCAAGATTTTTGTTCTCATGTGACCCAGCCATTTGCTAAATTATTCATGCTTGAAGTTGCATTATTCTCTATAAGTGTATATTATGGTTGGTTGGAGAAGATTATGAAACTGTTAAATGGATATTTGTAGAAAAATAAAAATAATACTTTTGTTTGTTCAACTGTTCATAGAAAACTATCGTTCTTTGATTGTATGTAGTAATGAGAAAGTCACAGCTGGCTGATAGTTCTTTTCCTGTCATAGCTATGTTGTGTGTGGTCTTTGTAAACTCTCAGTGGTTCAATCCATCAAGCTACAAATAAATATCAGGATAAGGAGTAATTCACTTCCAAAAGCAGCACCAGTAACAGTCACCTATAACTCATGACCATTTTGACGGCTTACAGTTGTTGCGGTGGTCATTAAGGTGCGTTTGAAACCAGGTTTCTGGCTGTGATAAAAGAGGAATACATTGATTTCCTTTTGCATTCTCTAGGCTTACATGATAATATTAACTTGTACAGCAATCTAACAAAATCCATATTATTTCGACAGTTTGCTGCAAATTTACTGTGGTGAAGTAATATATATATATATATATATATATATATATATGTATGTATGTATGGGTGCAAGCGTGGCTGTGTGTTTAAAAAGTTTTCTTCCCAATCATATTGCTTTCAGTGCAGTTTCACTACATGGTACTTTGACGGGTATCTTCTATTATAGCTGCTTACCAATCAAAGCCTTGTGAATAGATTCTGTTGAGAGAAACTGAAAGAAGCTAATTACACACACACATGCACATACACACACACGTGCGCACATACACACAGACAAACACACACATACATACATACACACACACGTAAATGTATTTATGTGTTTGTGTGTTTGTGTGTCTATGTGCATATATTTGGTTGTGTGGATGGGTTTGTGTTTCACTTGGTTTTATGTGTGCTTGCTCTTTTAATCCCCTCATTGGTCAGCTGTGCAATTATACATGCTCTAGGTTACTGAGTACTATTAGAACTAACTTACTCTTCTCATTCATTTCTGGCTTTGCTGCTGGCATTGCCTAACTCCTATTTTTTCGGTCTGGTCTACATGTCTAAGCTCAATTAATAATTTCTACATTTTTCTGCATACAAGGAACTCACACTGCTCTAAATTGTTAAGAAGAATTGTGACTGTCACAAATTTTATGATGGACATTGTAACCTTCTTCATGGTTGTTGGTATTATTGTTCTGAATAACTTCCAATCAAGCAGACTCTATAATCAAAGGTATTCTATCCATGACTTTAGTCCTGATCTTGCAGACCTATGTTTCCAAGTCATTCCAGTCATGACAATACTATCTTTTTTATTTTCCAGATAGTGCATCAAGGATTATTATTATCCAATATGTACATCCATTTTTAAAAACAGTAGAGTGTGATCTGAGGGAGATTTGGATGCTATTTGTAGCATATCAAGTAATTGCATAATGGCCGTCCCTCATTGGTATGCTTGTGGCAATATTATCATTGTTTAATTATCGAGGTATTGAAGCTGATGTGGGCTAGGAAAGACTATGTGCTGTAGAGCATCATTTCCATATATTCATTTGTGAGACCTACAGATGTTCTCAACTACATCTTTCTCACTCTTCCTCGATCTACCTCTATTGTGTGCACATCTACCATCCTCTAATTGCTCTACTACCCCCTGTCCTGTCAGGCATCACTTCTTCTCATTACCTGTTTAGATTGAGGCAGTTGTTTCGCTTCTACAAAATGTCCAATTCATGTGATTTCATACTTCCGTCTTTTTTTTAAATATTTTCTGCTATTTTTAATTCATACACCATCATCTAAGTGTTCGATCTGATCAAACTGGTACCACACTGCTACTGTCTCTCTTTGCTGCAAGGCATTTTCAATTATTTACAGATTTACACTTATTTTATTATTACTATTATTATTGCTATTATTATTATCATCATCACCATCATTATGATGATGATTATGATCATCATCATCTTCCACCCAGAGCTGTCTAATTTGGAGACAGGAAAATTAATATCCCTTCATGAAATAAGAATTATTTTTCATTCTCAACTTTTATAAGAGGTAAATATAGAAATTAATGCATGCACACAAATATATATATATATATATGCATATATATACATATACATTAGTATGCACATATATATGCATACATGTATAGACACATATGTATATGTGTATATATATATATATATATATATATATATATATATATATATATATATATATATGTATGTATACATACAACTCAGACACACACTTGCTCATGTACACAGGTGGAAACAGTTTCACATACATATTACATATTCCTCTTCCCCATTCTCTTTTTTCTATAATCCTCAAGACTGCACCCCTCTCTCTTTATCTCTTTCTCATCCTCACTCATATGCATTTGTGAACTCTTCCTCCCCACTTTACTATTTCTTCATGTGAGACTTCTCCACATACCACAAAAAAAAAGAAAAGAAGAAAGAAAAGAAAGTAGAATAAGAGAATAAGTGAAAAAGAACAGCTTCAAATAATAATCTTTCCCAATACGATATATCTGAAAATCTTCAAAAGTAAACTGAAATAATCTAGGAAACTTTTCATATCTAGAGGTATTTTGGAAAAGGGAAGAGAGAGAGGGAGAAAAATGTAAGATGGAAATGCTTAATAAATTCCTTTTAACTGCTCTATAATAGATTGTGGTAGAATATAGATAATCAGGAATGATTCCTTTTTCTTGTTGATAACAGTAAATGTGTGTGTATATGTATGTGTGTATCCCCTTATATCAATATATATAAATGTATGCATTTGTGATGTGTGTGTGTGTTGTGTGAGTTGTGTGTATGTGTACAATTATAAGTTTATGGAAGTTTCCAATATATGTATGTAACTATGTGTACATGTGTGTATATATATATATTATATATATATATATATATATATATATATATATATATACACACATACATACATAAACACACATATATATACACACACACAAACACACAAACTCACCTGTATGTATGCATATATATAGAGTAATTTCAAATATGTATATATATTTATGTAGGTATATGTATTGCATATTTATCTGCATATATAATCTCACATAAGTAATCCAAAATCATAGAGGGGCAAAAAGAAATGAAAAATCAATTAATATTAGAAATATTTGCATTCTGAAAAATATTTTTCCAAAATTGTTAGTAAAGTTTTCAAGTTTTATTCTTTTTTTTTTTTTAAATAAAAGAGACTTCAATAATAATAATAATAATTGTTTTTTTTTTATTCGTTAAAGACCATTTCCAAATATTCATTGTAAACAGTAGCAGAACTACGCATAATGTCTAAAAGAGATTTAGAACTAAAAAGCAAATTAAGAGAACTAAATTAGATGAATCAGCTAGTTGTTGCAAACAATAACAATAGCAACCACAGCAACAGCAGCAGCAAAAAAAGAGAAAATGAATACTGTCATGAAATTAGCCATTGTAGAGGTGGGGGAGAAACAGCAACAAAGAGTTTAGAAAGAAATATTTTAAAGCAACACAGAAACCCCCCACACAAAAAAGCAGCAACAACAACAACAAAAGTATTGCTGTTGTTTAAATACAAA